>NC_064626.1:1259497404-1259800434 GCF_023864275.1 Schistocerca cancellata
TTTTCTTTCATTTTGTTGCTTGGGGTATCAGCAAGGAAAAGCTTTATAATTGTTTTATATTATTGTAAGTAGGCTGTCAGTTCAGTGTTGATCAGAATAGGTAAAGAGCGAATTGTCTGAGTACGTTCAGTTCTGCTCAGCTGTTTGAAAATCAAATAATTTAAGATGTTTATCAGCACAATAATTTATTAAGTTTCCTAAGGGGACGTTTCATTATGTTAAAAATTTGTTGAAGTCACTAAGTGCTTTGGTTCCCAAATCATACCCAAGCTACAACAACCGTTTGCAGTACTAATATCCAGGAAATGTATCTGAAGTGATCGTTTAAGGCAGGGCTTAACAACTGGCCGGTTTTGAGCGCGAGTACTCGCGTCTGCTCAGGCACGTGCTCGCGAGCAGGTGCAAGGTCGCGGAGTAGGGAGGGAGGGGAGGGAGGGGAAATGCGCGCGCACGCTTGAATAGGGCCGCAGCGTGCCTATTGAATTCGCGCCGACTGTGCAACGTTTAAAGTACTACGATCAACTCAGATAACAGTCACTTCGCTGGTTAAGAATCATGTCAAGTCACCGTTGTGTAACCCCAACCATGCTTTCGCAGTTCAACCCCCATTGGGATGAATTGTATCGGTTTACAAAAAAAGATAGTGTTGCAAAATGTTTAGTATGTCACAAAACGCTGAATTCTTTTAGGAAATTTAATTTGCAGCGACACTATATGTCGTACCACGCGAAAGACCACGGAAGTGGAAAATGTGATGGACCAGATCGTGCACAGGAAGTTATTAAACTTAAAAGGAAGCTATCCGAAGAAGATCTGGACGCCGAAGAAAAATCAATCGAGGCAGCTCTCAGAGTGAGTTACAAAATTGCTTTGCTTTTAGCAAAAGCCCTACGCCCCTTCACTGATGGCGATTTAATAAAAGAATGTTTGGTAGTTGCAGCGGAACATTTGTGTCCATCTCAAGTTGAACAGTTTCGGATTGTGCCATTATCTAACATGACCATTATGTGTCGCATACAGGACGTGGCAGACGACGTACAGAGCCAGTTTGCAAATATCTGTAAAGATTTTATGGCGTATTTTCTAGCTCTGGACGAAAGTGTTGATATCACTGGAACAGCGCAGCTTGCCATATTTATTAGAGGTGTTAATAGAGATCTTCAGGTGAGGGAGGAGCTAATCGATGTAGTAGCCATGAAGAACACTACAACCGGAGGTGATATTTTAAGTAGTGTTGAAGAAAGTGTTGAAAATATAGGATTGTCGTGGAATTCTTTAGTTTCAGTGTCTACAGACGGTGCACTAGCGATGACAGGGAAAAAATTAGGTTTCGTTGCGCTGTTGAAGGAGAAAATGCAAAATTGACCGTGCCGAATGAAATAAGGGGCGTTCACTGTGTGATCCACCAGGAAAAATTATGTGCAAAGAGTATCGCTCTAAAAAATGTGATGAGTGTTGTTGTTCGTACAACCAATTATATAAGGAAGCATGGGCTACAACAGAGGCAATTTAAAAGCTTTCTTGAGGATGTAGAAAGCCAGTATGGTAGCCTGCCTTAATACAGCGTGGTCCGCTGGCTTAGTCGTGGCGAATTATTAAATAGATTTTTTTGCCTATTACATAAGATAAATATGTTCATGGAAATAAGTAACATGTGTGATCCTGAATTGAAAGAGCCTTCATGGAAATGTGATCTCGCGTTCTTAGCAGATTTAACTAGCCATCTGAATGCTTTGAACATTTCGCTACAAGGTAAAGATCTGCTAATTACTCATTTCATAGATCGAATACGAGCTTTTAAAATGAAATTGACACTTTGGGTGAGTCAGCTGGAAACAGGAAATCTAGCTCATTTTCCTAAATTATTATCCATGCAAGATGTTCACAAAGACTGTGAACATTATTCACATAGTTTAGTTGCCCTTAAGGAAGAATTTGATCAATGCTTTCAAGATCTGACAGCACTAGACAGTGATTTTGAACTGTTCTCCTCTCCATATTCGGCGAATATTGAAGAGATTCGTCCTGAGCTGCAACTAGAAATTATTGACCTGCTGTGTGACAGAGAATACACAGACAATTTTCAGAACAAGAAAAACATTTTGGTATTCTACAGACACTTCCCTCAGGATAGATTTCCTCGTTTGCACAAACTGGCGGCTACAATAATATCAATGTTCGGTTCCACGTATGTTTGTGAACAACTGTTCTCTGCAATGAAATGTAAAAAGACGCGCCTGAGAAAACGCATTGTCTGATCGAAATTTAAACTGCAATGCGCCTAAAATGCCCAAGAACAATTACTCCGAATATAGACGCAATTGTAAAGGGCAAAAAGTACAAGATAACCGAGAATCCCACACTTCAGTGACACCTTTTATTGTGTAACAGTTCACAAATTAATACGAATGTAGAGGCATACACTAAGCTAATAAAATTATGTGGCACGTGTACATTCTCCTTTATTTGTTTCATTTGTCGCAGTAATAATTCGTGAGTGATATCCCTGCAGGTGGCCGCGGATTTACATTGACCGGCGGCAGCTGTTGTGTGCCCCACGTGACTCTCCCCCCTCACCGCTCTGGTCCGGTAGTGGGGGTAGCGTGCTCGCGCTGCTCCGTGCTCGCGCCTTGCCGCTCACAGCTTGCTCTGCGAGCACGTATGTTGTGAGGCCCTGGTTTAAGGAGAGCCAGCCATGTCAAACGCATAACATCTGGTAGGCAAGATTTACGAGACAGACGAAATACCAGAAGACTTCATGGGGAATGTATTTTATAGTGTGAAGGCTCTCACGACCGGATGACATAGCCGTTGGTAAACCTTTCGGGATGTGAGGTCGTGGTCAAAGAAACTCTTCTGTTGCTGACGTTACGTCAGAGAGGGACATAAACAGGATGAGTCGCGTAAGACGTAACACCCCCATTACTCCGGGCGCGTTTGCACGTATCGACAAGCGGTGTTCGGCGAATCATAGCTGACTATGGGGCACAAACTTTGGTACATGCATAATAATCACAACGTTTATATTGACGGAGATAATGAGGCAAGTACATATTTTTTTAAATGGGACGCTATACTTTTTTTAGGATCATTCGAACACTCTGGAAAAGACGCGTTTAGTGATGTAGCGCATGATGCTATTGTGATTCAAACTTCGTCTAAAAGACGCTGGGAAATATTGTACGACTGAAGGCCGAGGCGGTCGGAAGCTGCTGCAGACTGTGAACACGCCTCGCGCGAACCGCAGGCCGAGTTGCCGTGCTCTTTGCAGCCTACGCTACGTAGATAAATCCTCACCCGCCATATTTTAAGCAGAGTTTGAGTCACAATAGCAACATGCGCTACATCACTATACGCGTCTTTTCCAGAGCGTTAGAATGATGGTAAAGAAAGTACAGCGTCCCATTTAGAAAACATCTACTTGCCTCATTATCTCGGACAATACAAACGTTGTGATTATTGTACATGTACCAACGTATGTGCCCTATAGTCCGCTATGATTCGCTGAAAACCGCATTCCGAAACGTGTAATCGCTCCCGGAATAAAGGTGGCGTTACGTCTTACGCGACTCACCCTGTATACTGTAGGAAAGGGGGCTTGGTCGAGGTAACACAGGATGAGCAGAGATAATCCTCGTCAAAGATAAAACTTAACTATCGATTGGGGTCTTGGTTCAAATGGCTCTGAGCACTATGGGACTGCTGTGGTCCTCATTCCCCTAGAACTTAGAACTACTTAAACATAACCTAAGGACATCACATACATACATGCCCGAGGCAGGATTCGAACCTGCGACCATAGCGGTCGCGCAGTTCCAGACTGTACCGCCTAGAACCTCTCGGCCACTCCTAGTGATTCTGCAGGAGCTACTGTCCACATGTCGTTACGTTTCACTGCCTCCTCTTTCCTATTAAAATTATCCTGATGCTTAGAAATTTCAATGGCTTCTCTACATAGTCGTGGATAATAATTTGACGTTTCAGAAAACTTCACTTCGTGGTTTCCTAACTGGGAGCTCAAAATGTTGGTAATGTACATAGTATTAGATGCTTACTGGGAAAATTGATACTTTAATGTGAGTGCGTACCACTGAAAGAGAACAAACACCAAGTACAAAACTAAATTACGAGGTGCATTCAAGTTCTAAGGCCTCCGATTTTTTTTTCTAATTAACTACTCACCCGAAATCGATTAAACTGGCGTTACTTCTCGACGTAATCGCCCTGCAGACATACACATATTTCACAACGCTGGCGCCATGATTCCATGGCAGCGACGAAGGCTTCTTTAGGAGTCTGTTTTGACCACTGGAAAATTGCTGAGGCAATAGCAGCACGGCTGGTGAGTGTGCGGCCACGGAGAGTGTCTTTCATTGTTGGAAAAAGCCAAAAGTCACTAGGAGCCAGGTCAGGTGAGTAGGGAGCATGAGGAATCACTTCAAAGTTGTTATCACGAAGAAACTGTTGCGTAACGTTAGCTCGATGTGCGGGTGCGTTGTCTTGGTGAAACAGCACACGCGCAGCCCTTCCTGGACGTTTTTGTTGCAGTGCAAGAAGGAATTTGTTCTTCAAAAGATTTTAGTAGGATGCACCTGTTACCGTAGTGCCCCTAGGAACGCAATGGGTAAGGATTACGCCCACACTGTCCCAGAACATGGACACCATCATTGTTTCAGCACTGGCGGTTACCCGAATTTTTTTTGGTGGCGGTGAATCTGTGTGCTTCCATTGAGCTGACTGGCTCTTTGTTTCTGGATTGAAAAATGGCATCCACGTCTCATCCATTGTCACAACAGGCGAAAAGAAAGTCCCATTCCTGCTGTCGTTGCGCGTCAACATTGCTTGGTAACATGCCACATGGGCAGCCATGTGGTCGTCCGTCAGCATTCGTGGCACCCACCTGGATGACACTTTTCGCATTTTCAAGTCGTCATGTAGGATTGTGTGCACAGAAATGCCAACTCTGGAGGAGATCTGTTAAACAGTCATTCGGCGATCCCCCAAAACAATTCTCTCCACTTTCTCGATCATGTCGCCAGACCAGCTTGTGCGAGCCCGAGGTCGTTTCGGTTTGTTGTCACATGATGTTCTGCCTTCATTAAGCTGTCGCACCCACAAACGCACTTTCGACACATCCATAACTCCATCACCACATGTCTCCTTCAACTGTCGATGAATTTCAATTGGTTTCACACCACGCAAATTCAGAAAACGAATGATTGCCCGCTGTTCAAGTAAGGAAAACGTCGCCATTTTAAGTATTTAAAACAGTTCTCATTCTCGCCGCTGGCGGTAAAATTCCATCTGCCGTATGGTGCTGCCATCTCTGGGACGTATTGACAATGAATGTGGCCTCATTTTAAAACAATGCGCATGTTTCTATCTCTTTCCAGTCCGGAGAAAAAAAATCGGAGGCCTTAGAACTTGAATGCATCTCGTACATGCCTGAGGCAGGATTCGAACCTGTGACCATAGTGGTCGCGCGGTTCCAGACTGTAGCGCGTATAACCTCTCGGCCACTCCTAGTGATTCTGCAGGAGCTACTGTCCACATGTCGTTATGTTTCACTGCCTCCTCTTTCCTATTAAAATTATCCTGATGCTTAGAAATTTCAATAGCTTCTCTACAAAGTCGTGGATGATAGTTTGATGTTGCAGACAAAATTTCTGTTTCAGAAAACTTCACTTCATGGTTTCCTAACTGGCAGCTCAAAATGTTGGTGATGTACATAGTATTAGATGCTTACTGGGAAAATTGGTACTTTAATGTGATTGCGTACCACTGAAAGAGAACAAACACGAAGTACAAAACTAAATTACAAATAATTGAGGGTCACAGCACGAAATACAAGTTAACTAGTATGAAACGAATGTAAGAGAGACGTTTCAGGCTGTTCGAGTCGATTAGTTGGCGAGCGGCGGCGTCGGCGGGTTGGTTGTTTTGGATACGTGTGGGGCTAGTAAGAAAATGGACGCGAAGTGAGCAGAGACACGGAATGCTTGTCCGTACGGCCGGTCGGTTGGGTATGGAATTTGTTTGGCCGTAGTGCAATGTGCCCGGGATCATTGTGGACGTACCGTACCGTCTTTCCCTGTCGTGAAAAAAGGTTTGGTTCCGCCTTCGCCTTGGTCAATGATTTACGAGTCAAATCTTAGATATTGAGAAGTTGGTGCAATATATGTGGGTAATCCCTCACTCCACGCTTTGAAACTGCTTCTGCTTTTTTTCTGTTCATTGTGTGATTTAGAAAGTCCCCTTTAAGCTGTTATATGACATCCGAGCCTCTATATGCTATGTTATGTTATCTCCTTTAAAAAAATTTAAAAAAAGAGAGAAAACAATGCAGTTTCTTTCAATGTAAGTATTATTCAAGCAGCCTGTTGGGCTGGCATAAACTTGATCTTGATAAGAAATAAGCTCTTTCCATAATAGTGAGAGTAAACTGTGTGCTACCGTTTTGCTTTGTTTAGCATCAATACTTTAGTGTGTTACAGTTGTTTTCTTTCGAGCTCCCCTAGGAGACGTTGCGTGCTGCGGCGTGGTACGACTTCGGCGTCTAACGCTTTGGACATCAATCTATTTTCCTTCACCCCCGTGCCGTGGGTGAAGGAAAGTAGATTGAAAACTGTAAGCAGTTTTCCTATTGACAGTAGCACACCTCTACGTGCCTTTGGATATTTAAATACTGCTTATTTCAGTTTGATGTTTGACCTCCTCTGAAGGTTAATGATAGTTCATAGCGCTAATACTTTTAGAGGTGTTTGTTTTGAGTACCTTCGTTTCATTAGGAAGCCCTCACAAGGTACATAATTATCTACAAGGGGCGTTCAAAAAGAAGAGCCGGAGGCATAATTACAGAAACCTGTACCTATATGTTACAAGTATTGACCTTGGGTGTTGAGACACTTGTCCCACTGTGACACAAGGCAGTGAATGGCTGTCTCTTAAAATTCCCGGGGCTGCGATGTCAACCAGTTCCGCACGTACAGTTGGACGTCGTCGTCCGAGGTTAATCGTTTGCCACTCAGAGCTTAAGGGGACCAACATGGCGTAATCACAGGGAGAGAGGTCCGGACTGTATGGATGGTGGCCGAGAACTTTCCATTTGAATTTCTGGAGGAATGCCGCGACTATGTTGGCCGTATGAGGCTTTGCATTGCCGTGGAGCAGAATGACCACACGGGTGAGACTGCCTGGTCGTTTTGACTTGATCGCTTGGCGAAGGGTGGTCAAGGTTTGCGAGTAACGTTGGGCATTCACTGTTGTCCCGTGCTGCAGGAAGTGAATCAACAGAGGGAAATCTTGGTCAAAGATGAACGTCTGCATAACATTTCCTGCTCTCGTGTGGACGACGACGTCCAGCTGTACGTGCGGAACTGGTTAACATCGCAGCCCCGGGAATTTTATGAGACACACATGTGTCACAGTGGGACAAGTGTATCAAGAGCCAGAGTCAATACTTCTAACATACGGGTACTGGTTTCTGTAATTATGCCACCGGCTCGTTTCTTTTTGAACGCCTCTTATATTAATTGACACAACTCCCACTGATTTATTGTGTCGCAAAGACAATATATTTTTAAAGTGCACTACTGTTATGTATATTACCTGCTGCTGTCATTAAGGGGGGACGTTGATGAAATTGACCAAAAATGTCAATTTAGATTTATTTTTTATTTGTTAGTACAACTCATGGACACAAATTTCCCAAAGTTTCAACGTTGAAATCGCATCCGAAGTGCTTGAAAATTAATTAAAAGTGTGACGCGGTCCCCCTGCCACGCCCACGTTTTGAAGCGCACTTCAATACCAGCTCAGTGAACAACGATTCTGTGCATTACTTTCAACCAAACGTCTGCAGGATGCATCTAGAAGGCCGTGATACATACTCTTTGGTTTTATAGATCATCTATGGCCGATTCTGCACATCTCAAAAAGTGTGTTCATGGCAAACCCCAAAATCCAAATGAGTCTCTAAATTCACTCATATGGAGACGATGCCCTAAAAACACATTTGCATCTGATACAGTTGTAAGAATTGCAACTTACGATGCAGTCGGGAGGATGAAGGTATTACAAAGAATGGGCTTCAAGATAGGAAATTTTACTCAAGACAGTCTGAGAAAAATAGATTTACTGCGCGTCTCTACAGCTGAAAAGTCGGTTGAAAACCTGGTAAAGGAAAGAAGACAGACAACAAGAAATGAGAAGAGAAGCCTTGAAGGGAAAGACGACCCAGAGTACAAATGTGGTGCCTTCTGAAGAAGTGACATAAGGAAAAATGTTAGGTTGAACTTTAAATGGCGTTTCCTGAAAAGTTTGTTTTTAAAAGTTTCAGTACCTTTTACTCAGATTCTATGAATGCTAGAATTATGAAATTTTATTCACATATTTCTGTAAACCTAATAAACTTTGTCTCAAGAGCAAATTTTGAAATTCTGATTGCAAGTTGAGATACGGGGCAAAATGATTGGAATTTCCATGAATTTCAAATTGTACTTGTGGAATTATAATTAAAAATTATGAAAATTCTCTTATTTGACCTATTCCGAAAACCTCATGAGAGAAGCTTAAAACATATAAGGAGATGAAGCAGAGAATTTTTTTGTATAAATCTCTTGCTTACTTTCTGAGAAAAAGGAATAAACATTTAAAAAAAATAAAACTTCAAATTTCATTTAAAAAAAGTTGAATATACATAATCAAAGGATTTTATATGTAAATGTGTTAGATTCATGTAAAGCGTGGTACAAAATTTCATTGCCCTATCTCCAAAACTGTGGAATGGTGCATTTTTGAAATAGTGTGTGTTTTTCATTAACGTCCCCCCTTAATAGCTGATTCAAGGTGCAACTTGTACTTAGGCCAGCCTTCATTCACATCTTTTCTCTTAATTCGGCCATAAAGGTTGCTAATAAATTGCAGTCACACTAATAATCGCAGTTCGGGACTAAATTTTAAAGCTGCTTTATTTACAGTATTTATAGCATGCTTTATCGGTTTTCTTGAAAGCTATCCATTCTACTATTTTCTATCGAATCTGATACTGAATAATTATGATCTGCCAATTAAAGGTCTTTTGTCTGTACTACAGGCGCGCCTGAGTATACATTTCTTGTTTACATGGTTGATAAAGTTTGTACTGTTGCTGTGTTTTGACCTGTCTCAGCACTGGATTTTATTTGGCAGCCGCCGTTTAGTGCTAACGGCCAGTTTAGGCCAGCACCTTGAAATCTGCTCACAGGCAGCAAATGTATTACAAGAGTCAGCCATCATTCCAGGCAGCTTGAACACCGTGTATTCTGCAAATTGGTATTCCTTGGCTGCCCTAATGTTACGAACAAAGAAGAGGTTAAAGTGATTTTCTAATTTTAAAACTCTTGTAATTTTATAACTGTTTGTGTGGTTCGAATTTTAAAGGCTCCTTTCCCCCATGCATTAGTATTTTGGTTGTTTAATACTGTTCCATTATTTAACTGCGACTTTATTTTGGGCGCAGTTATTGCTTTATTTACTTTCGAGTCGTTATAACTTTTCGCCATTTATTGTTCACTTCGACAGTTGAACGGTATTAAAAGGTGCTAAAATGAGAGACCGCTCGCTGTTTTCTTTGGCAGTAAAGTAAAAAGAAAACTTTTAACTTTGTTAGTCTATAATGGTTTTTGTCAATCCTTTTATTTTCTGGGTGTGAAATAAAGGGTTTGTTGCTTATAACGGTGAATGATGTTTTAAATTACCTGATGTCCAGTCCTTCCTCAAAACAGCTTTTGTTAGCGTGCGACTCATGCTCAAGAACGCCATTGGGGATTTGAGCTCCAAAAGCAGCTAACACCTGCCTTTTCAGAGTTCGCAGAAGGCATCATGGATGACGCAGTCCAGTGCGACGTGCGTGAGTCCGAGGACCACGGGCGGCCGCTGTGACCGAGCGATTCTAGGCGCTTCAGTCTGAAACCGCGCGACAGCTACGCTCGCAGGTTTGAATGCTGCCACGGGCATGGATTTGTGTGATGTCCTTAGGTTAGTTAGGTTTAAGTAGTTCTACGTTCTAGGGGACTGATGACCTCAGATGTTAAGTCCCATAGTACTCAGAGCCCTTCTTTTTTTTTTTTAAGTCCCATTGTGCTCAGAGCCATCTGAACCATCTGAACCGAGGAAGACGTTTATCAGTTTGTTGCAGGATTCTCGAACATATTCTCAGATCCAATATAATGAACTTCCTTGAGACAGAGAAGTTGCTGTCCATGCATCAGCACGGCTTCAGAAAGCATACCTCCTGCGAAACGCAACTAGACCTTTTTTTACATGATATCTTGCGAACCATGGATGAAGGGTATCAGACGGATGCCATATTCCTTGACTTCCGGAAAGCGTTTGACTCTGTGCCCCACTGTAGACTCCTAACTAAGGTACGAGCATATCGGATTGGTTCCCAAGTATGTGAGTGGCTCGAAGACTTCTTAAGTAATAGAACCCAGTACGTTGTCCTCGATGGTGAGTGTTCATCGGAGGCGAGGGTATCATCTGGAGTGCCCCAGAGAAGTGTGGTAGGTCCGCTGTTGTTTTCTATCTACATAAATGATCTTTGGAATAGGGTGGATAGCAATGTGCGGCTGTTTGCTGATGATGCTGTGGTGTACGGGAAGGTGTCGTCGTTGAGTGACTGTAGGAGGATACAAGATGACTTGGACAGGATTTGTGATTGGTGTAAAGAATGGCAGCTAACTCTACATATAGATAAATGTAAATTAATGCAGACATATAGGAAAAAGAATGCTGTAGTGTTTGAATACTCCATTAGTAGTGTAACGTTTGTCACAGTCACGTCGATTAAATATTTGGGCGTAACATTGCAGAGCGATATGAAGTGGGACAAGCATGTAATGGCAGTTGTGGGGAAGGCGGATAGTCGTCTTCGGTTTATTGGTAGAATTTTGGGAAGATGTGGTTGATCTGTAAAGGAGATCGCTTATAAAATACTAATACCACCTATTCTTGAGTACTGGTCGAGCGTTTGGGATCCCTATGAGATCGGATTGAGGGAGGACATAGAAGCAATTCAGATTTGTTACTGGTAGGTTTGATCAACACGCGAGTGTTATGGAAATGCTTCAGGAAGTCGGGTGGGAGTCTCTAGAGGAAAGGAGGCGTTCTTTTCGTGAATGGCTACTGAGGAAATTTAGAGAACCAGCACTTGAGGCTGAATGCAGTACAATTTTACTGCCGCCAACTTATATTTCGCAGAAAGACCACAAAGACAAGATAAGAGAGATTAGGGCTCGTACAGAGGCATATAGGCAGTCATTTTTCCCTCGTTCTGTTTGGGAGTGGAACAGGAAGATAAGATGCTATTTGTGGTAGGAGGTACCCTCCGCCACGCACCGTATAGTGGATTGCGGAGTATGTATGTAGATGTAGATGTAGATGAAGCACCGGTGATGTTCGGAGCCTGCCTGCTGATTGATTTCTTCACAACGCCGAAGCACAGTGAAACACCCTACAGTTTAGTAACTGGCGTCTCCTGAGCGAACAGCACAAGTTACGATTAGTTTTTTTAGACACCAAGAGTCAGGTATTGCCTTCCTCCATGCGGCAGAAAGGGCTTCCGTCATTCCCGCATTTAACTGTCGGACACATCGAATACTGCAGGTTGGTGTTACTTGGTTCAAATGGCTCTGAGCACTATGGGTCATCAGTCCCCTAGAACTTAGAACTACTTAAACTCAACTAACCTAAGGACATCACACGACACCCAGTCATCACGAGGCAGAGAAAATCCCTGACCCCGCCGGGAATCGAACCCGGGAACCCGGGCGTGGGTAGCGAGAACGCTGCCGCACGACCACGAGCAGAGGACTGGTGTTATTCTGCGAGGCTCGCGTGCCCCGGCGCCGGGTCCACCACGGTCTCTTTACAGGCTCTTTTGCAGTCACACTCGGCGGCGGATTTAATTCTCCAGAGGCGCGGTACAATAGCAGCGCTAACGGCTGGAGGATGATTGTCTCGCCGGAATCTGCTCTCCCCTCCCGGTCTCTCCAGGGCCCGCCCTCGGCGACAGGTTCGTTAGCTGACACTCGCAGCACAAAGCGCGGCAGTCGTCAATTGGCCGCGAGCACAGAACACAGGGCACCGGGCGCGGGGCGCAACCCCAGCACAGTCTGGTGATAGTCCCTCTCTCCCCCCCCGTCCCACCCCACACAGGCTGAACCCCTTCCCGTCAGCCCCCTGTGCGAGCTGGACGCGTCATTTCCCGTCACGGCGACCCCTGCGCCTGTGACAATAGCTGCCGAGCTGGCAAATGACTCTGGACGAGGGGAGCAGCGCATTGTGTTTCACTCCCCTCCCTCCCCCCCCCCCCCCACCACGAACACCCGCACAGCCTTACGAGCTGGGTTGAGTTCACTCGATTGATTCGGTGCCGTCGGCGAACGGCGTATGATGCCGCTCTCACACCTCCCCGCCGGAACCCCAATGCAAGTCGACCTACAGACTCGCTATACACCCTCTGGCGTTATTACAATTCTGTGAAGCCCGTATCACGTTAGTACGATACTGGTTTCCGTCATTCCTGTTATTATTTGCATTGTACCGAGTGTCATTACGGCCCGAAACACTATTGTTATTGCTGCAATGGTTGCGGTATGCATTATTCCCATGGTTATCGTTGTTGTGGTTCCCGTTGTTGTTACCACGGCCTCTACCACTGTCGCGATTATGGCGCCAATTGTCCTCTTCCTCAACTCTTTCCAGTAAATCATTGCTTGTACTGTAATTGCTTCCTACGTAGCGTTTTGTATCATCTGGAAACTTCTTGTAGAGTTCCCAGACTATTTCGGATTCCGTGCGGCGATCACGCAAATATTCCAACTTGCGGATCCAGCCCTCACAAAACTCCCTCATCGAGCCGCGCGAATTCGCATCGAAAGGCCTCGATACGACAAATTCGCGCCAGACACTTTGTTGTTTTTGCTCTGACCAGTATTCAGCCAGAAACAAATTTTTAAACTCGTCAAAAGTCAGGTTCGTAATGTTGAGGTTTAAGCCCCAACGCTTGGCATCAGCAGCCAGCACATCAATAACCGCATTAATTTTTCTCTCATTAGTCCATGATCTGGGTAAAACTCTTTCACAATTTTTAATGAAATCCGTCGCATGTAGAGGGTGATTCAAAAAGAATACCACAACTTTAGGAATTTAAAACTCTGCAACGACAAAAGGCAGAGCTAAGCACTATCTGTCGGCGAATTAAGGGAGCTATAAAGTTTCATTTAGTTGTACATTTGTTCGCTTGAGGCGCTGTTGACTAGGCGTCAGCGTCAGTTGATGCTAAGATGGCGACCGCTCAACAGAAAGCTTTTTGTGTTATTGAGTACGGCAGAAGTGAATCGACGACAGTTGTTCAGCGTGCATTTCGAACGAAGTATGGTGTTAAACCTCCTGACAGGTGGTGTATTAAACGTTGGTATAAACAGTTTACAGAGAATGGGTGTTTGTGCAAAGGGAAAAGTTCTGGACGGCCAGGCAGCCCGTGACGGAGCACTTCATCACTGGCCTCCAAGAAGCCCTGATCTTACCCCCTGCGATTTTTTCTTATGGGGGTATGGTAAGGATATGGTGTTTCGGCCACCTCTCCCAGCCACCATTGATGATTTGAAGCGAGATATAACAGCAGCTATCCAAACTGTTACGCCTGATATGCTACAGAGAGTGTGGAACGAGTTGGAGTATCGGGTTGATATTGCTCGAGTGTATGGAGGGGGCCATATTGAACATCTCTGAACTTGTTTTTGAGTGAAAAAAACCTTTTTAAATACTCTTTGTAATGATGTATAACAGAAGGTTATATTATGTTTCTTTCATTAAATACACATTTTTAAAGTTGTGGTATTCTTTTTGAATCACCCTGTATTTTGTCTTCATCTTGTCTAGTACTAAGCCATCGGAACTACGTAAATGTAAAGAAGCTTTGTTTCTTTATGGGCACAGCATCATTCAACGCTATTTTCTAGCTTTCCAAAATTGCTACACCAAGAAGAAATGCAGATGATAAACGGGTATTCATTGGACAAATATATTATACCAGAACTGACATATGATTATATTCTCACGCAATCTGGCTGCATAGATTCTAAGAAATTAGTACCCAGAACAACCCGAATGCCGGACATTTGCCACGCCGGACATTTGCCACACTTGCCCCTTCGCCAGGTAGCTCGAGTAGTGATCCCTCAGGTAAGGGACGGCCTTCCTCGTACTTCTGCTGTCCGCTTTCAAACCGCCGTCTCCACATCTCACTCGATACAACCAGTACGTAAGGGACCTTCTTCTTCGACATCTTGGCCAAATACAGAGCTTCTTTTCCGAAATGGAAATATTTATAACTTTTGGGAAACGAAAGCAATACCGACGATTATGTCAGTATGTAATTAGTTCTGCCAAGTATAAATATAGATCTCTCTGTCTGTACGGTAGCTTCCTTTCACGCTTACTGATCGCGATAGAAACAGTGCATCGGAAGGGGAGCAACAAGAAAGGAACGTTGTACAGAGAATGTGAACTGTATGCTCATCATTTCTTTTTGGTCACTGCATTTCTGCCTACTGTAATTACTACAACTGCATGCCCAAAAGACAATATGGAAAGAAGAAGTGGGAATGTGAATGTTTCAAAAGAAGGACGACATACTCCGTATTAATTTACTCTGTAAAATCCGATATCCCTTGCGGCGAAACATTAGTTACTAAACTGTAGCTGGACAATGTTCAAAACATGACTGAAAATACGTTCACTAAATAGAGATAAGAACATCTATGACTGACGTGTCATCTAAAGTCGACGTACAATTTCGAAATGTTAAAAATAAGGAAATGAAGTAATACAGAATGCTATGCTTGTAACGTACGTTGTTGTTCTACATTGTATAGCTCTGGTATTTACAGGGTCACAGAAAAAGCATCCTAGGTTTTGGCGGGAAAAGCCGTAATTGTAATGATCTGCACTACAACAGAAACAAGAAGCATAACTTAAGGAAAAATAATGTCATGTGTGTTTCAGCTCAGAAGCGACATTGAAGAAGGTAATTCCTGTGACTTAGTGTGGGCAGAGGTTATATTCGACAACCGGAATAAATTAGTAACTGGCTCCTCTTACCGATCCCCGGTCTCAGACGAAAGAGTTGCTGAACAGTTCAAAGAAAACTTGAGTCTCATCACAAATAGGTACGCTACTCATACAATTATAGTTGGTGGTGACTTCAATCTACCTTCCGTATGTTGACAAAAATACACTTTCAGACCCTATTCTAGATAGACCCCCGGTCTCAGACGAAACAGTTGCTGAACAGTTCAAAGAAAACTTGAGTCTCATCACAAATAGGTACGCTACTCATACAATTATAGTTGGCAGTGACTTTAATCTACCTTCCGTATGTTGACAAAAATACATTTTCAGTCCCTATTGTAGATAGAAAACAACTTCCATAATTGTTCTGAAAGCTTTTTTAAAATTATTTTGAACAATTAGTTTACGAGGCCATTCAAATTATAAATGGTTACGAAAACACACTTGACCTCTTAGCCACGGATACAGGTATTAGTCAACACACAGTCAAGCGAAGCTCAGTTTACCAAAACTAAGCGCGAAATACATCTATTTATAAAAGCAACTAAACATTCGCTTGACGTCTTTCTAGGGGACAGTCTCCAATCCTTCCAAACTATGTAAGTGAAGACCATATGTGGCTTCAGTTTAAAGAACAAGTATGAACAGCACTCGAGAGATGCATACAAAATAAATTAATAAGAGACGGAACTGATCCCCCATGGTATACAAAACACGACAGAAAACTGCAGCAGAAGCACCGAAAAAGGCACGTATAAATTAAACGAACGCAAAATCTCTAACATTGGCGAAGTTTTACTGAGGCTCGAAATTTGGTGCGGATTTCAATGCGAGATGCATTTAATAGTTTATACAACGAAAGTCTCTCTAGAAATGTGGCGGAAAATCCAAAGAGATTCTGGTCCTAAGTTAAGTAAACCAGCGGAAAGGCTCAGTAAGTACCTTCACTGCGGGACAACGATGAGGAGGAGGAGGGGGAGACAAGGGACCCAAACCTTCGGAGAAGGCAAAATCGTGGCAAATGTCCGGCGTGGCAAATGTCCGCACACCGAACAACCCACCTCTAGCCGTAATAACGGTCTTGATACGCCTGGGCATTGAGTCGAACAGAGCTTGGATGGCGTGTACAGGTACAGCTGCCCATGCAGCATCAACACGATACCACAGTTCTTCAACAGCCTGTCATCTCGACTGCTAGTGATAGGAGGCCGTTGGGATCCAGCACGGCGTTCCGTATTACCCTCCTGAACCCACCGATTCCATATTCTGCTAACAGTCATCGGATCTCGACCAACGGGAGCAGCAATGTCGCGATACGATAAACCGCAATCGCGGTAGGTTACAATATATGGCTGTACCGCTCGCTAAGGTATCTTCGCTCTATAGAGGACTGAATTTCTTTTTGTTACATGCAAAATTTTTAACATTTTGCAGAGGTGAAAAGGGATTTCGTGAACTTTGCGTTTGGTTGATTTCAGCTCATACATTGCGAGAGCTGAAACGTAGATAATTTTATATAACATTGTCGGAGAACGGCGATCTTATTGTGATAAAATTATTTACAAGCACTCTTGATCTCAGCCGATGTTAACTTCTGAGCGGTTTCGGCCTTTTAATTGTGGATCATGTAACGCCCCAAGGACAGAAAACCCCAATTAACAAACTTTGTGAAAACGTAAAGTAGGGAAGTGAGTTATCTTGACAGTGACAACAACTATTGGTGATAAAAAAATTAATTACTCTGATAATGTTTTGATTAACAACTATAACACTTAAATACTGAGAGTAACATACAAAAGAGGAGATAAAAACAAAGGGTTGTCATGTATTATCTTTAAAACGTCTGTAGAATAAATTTAAATTCATATGAACGAAGGTTAAATCCAAGGAGGTAATTCGGTCAAGGATAACATTTACCATGGAAGAGAGTTGTAGCCGCATCGAAAAGGAAATTCAATGCGCTTACAACGCAACTCGGATATGGAAAAGTTGAGTTAGTTGCTCTTGAGTCGCTCCAGAGTACTATTGCGATAGTCGTCTGGAAGCAAACGCTATAAAATTGTTTCAGTTGTGTAAGTTCGATAGTTCGGGAGAAAGAGACTAAAGCCATACTCAGTCATTCGACTGAATAAAGTAATCTTTACCGTTATCAACGCGACGGTGATTTTAATTGAGTGATACTGATTTACTGGACTTAACCTTCGGACTGAAGAACAGCTGCGAACTTGACAGTAATGGGTCAGTGACAAGAGAACTATTCCTAGTCTTGAGTAGGACACAATAATACAAAGTCATGAAGAAAAACCAATACGCCGTTCAATCTAAAGTTGTCGTCAACGTCACGATTACTGGACTGACGAGAAGTTAATCTCGAATGACATACCGGTGTGTGTGTGTGTGTGATAGGGAAAAACAATTAATTATAAAAAGATCAATAAACTATTAGTCAACAGATAAATCAGATGTGTCGCTTACATGTTTCAAGGAATAATATTACGTATGTTCATGCTAGTGACTGAGTCTTTTAAACATTTTAAGTGACTGTGTGAAGACAGGAATAACAGACAGTGAAAGGTGAATAATATAAAAGTCAGCATTACGGCGTGTTGCAAGGACGTTACTTTAACATAAGTGATCTCTAGAGTTAAGTTGGACCGCTGTTAATAATTTGACGTAGCAACGGCATAGCAACGGAATTACGAACACCAGTTATTAATCCTCGCTAAGGATGATGTGAAAAACGACCGTAATGATAGGATCGAGAACCAAGATTTCACTTCTCAAGGAAACTAACCGGGCATAAGATAAAAGATGAACAATTGATCAGTTAACACAAACTGATAAGACTGTTACGGACGAACAATAGAATATTTCTTAACTACGCGAGGAGCTGTGTTCTACGAGAGTTACAGGTGCTGTTACGCGTCATACTGACGGGGACGAATATCATTACGAGTCGCGTCTCCTCCCGACGAGTTCAGAAGGAGGGAAGGGACGTCAGACCATCATCACAGTCTGCACCATACGGATGACGGCGGCGGCACCTGACCCGCTGTACTACTGTAAGTAGGCTGTTTAGGTTCTTATATTGGTAACGCCGCCGCCACGTAGCGCTCTCTGTATGAAAATCACTGGCTGTGCTGTGTGCAGTCTGTGGCTAGTTTGCATTGTTGTCTGCCATTGTAGTGTTGGGCAGCGGCAACTGGATGTGAACAGCGCGTAGCCGGCCGCGGTGGCCGTGCGGTTCTGGCGCTGCAGTCCGGAACCGCGGGACTGCTACGGTCGCAGGTTCGAATCCTGCCTCGGGCATGGGTGTGTGTGGTGTCCTTAGGTTAGTTAGGTTTAAGTAGTTCTAAGTTCTAGGGCACTGATGACCTAAGATGTTGAGTCCCATAGTGCTCAGAGCCATTTGAATCATTTTGAACAGCGTGTAGCGTTGCGCAGTTGGAGGTGAGCCGCCAGCAGTGGTGGATGTGGGGAGAGAAATGGCGCAAGTTTGAAATTTGTAAGACTGGATGGCATGAACTGCTATATATATTATGATTATTAAGGTAATTTGCTAACTATGCCTATCAGTAGTTAGTGCCTTCCGTAGTTTGAATCTTTTATTTAGCTGGCAGTAGTGGCGCTCGCTGTATTGCGGTAGTTCGAGTAACGAAGATGTAAATGTACATGAGATATCGAAAATTCATTTAAGATTGCGAGCAGAACGATATCTCTCTTTCTTCTCGAGTTATCGGGTTTCACATACGATGAACGGTCACTCGCAACGCATCCGGTTCTGTCCATCCGGCTGCTATGACGTACTTGTCATCCAATTTTAAGAAAACTAGTAGGAGAAAAAAAATTACGCATCTTGCAGTTGGATATCTTCGCTCGGCGAAAAGACTGAATTTTTCGTTGTTTGCCACAAGGGAACAGTGACTGTGGGGAAAACGGAAAAGGAGGGAATCGAAGCATTGGAGATGTAGTGCTACAGAAGAATGTTGAAGATTACGAGGACTGATAAGGTAAGGAATGAGTGGGGTTCTACGGAGAATCGACGAAGAAAAGGATGTATGGAAAACAGTGACAAGAAGATGGGACAAGATGGTAAGACATCTATTAAGACATCACGGAATGACTTACTTTGTGCTGGATGGAGAGGGTAAAAACTGTAGAGGAAGACAAAAATTGGGATACATCCAGCAACTAATTGAGGACGTAGGCCGCAAGTGTTTCTCTAAGATGAAGAGGCTGGCACAGAAGAGGAATTCGTAGCGGGCCGCATCAAACATCAAACCACTCAGAAAACTGAAACGTCCCTCCTTACCACCCCCCCCCCCTTCCCCGCACCAAAAAATCGACTGCTACAGCGTAGCATAAAATTAAGTAAAACAATGCGCAAAAGTTTCAAGATTTTGCAGAGGTAGAAACGCATTGCCTAAGCTTTGCGTATGGTTGATACTAGGTCATAGAATATAGTAAATGAAACACAGAGAATATATCTAAATTTTATTTAAAACTGAGAGCAGAAAGACGTCTCGTTCTCAAGTTATTGGGTTTCATATCCGACGGACGGTCGCACGCAACAAGCATATTCCCGGCCTTGCGCATCGTGAATCACGTGGTCATTAGAACCGTCATATCTTACCATCGATTCAAGGTATCGAAGCGAGGTTTTCTGAAAATAATAGCACGCAATGAGGCACGTGTGTTGTAGGACAAGGTATCGAAGCGATGTTTTCTGAAAATAGTAGCACACAATGAGGCACGTGTGTTGTAGGACAAACACTTGAAAATTTTGTATTGACCGAGACGTAGAAGTAACTCCCCCGCAGCAGTGAGGTCAGCGGCTCAAGGACGCGTATAGACTTCCTTATCACCGTAAGAAAAGCAAGCGGCGCACATATACAGGGTGTTACAAAAAGGTACTGCCAAACTTTCAGGAAATATTCCTCACACACAAAGAAAGAAAATATGTTATGTGGACATGTGTCCGGAAACGCTTACTTTCAATGTTAGAGCTCATTTTATTACTTCTCTTCAAACCACATTGATCATGGAATGGAAACACACAGCAACAGAACGTACCAGCGTGACTTCAAACACTTTGTTACAGGAAATGTTCGAAATGTCCTCCGTTAGCGAGGATACATGCATCCACCCTCCGTGGCATGGAATCCCTGATGCAGCCCCGGAGAATGGCGTATTGTATCACAGCCGTCCACAATACGAGCACGAAGAGTCTCTACATTTGGTACCGGGGTTGCGTAGACAAGAGTTTTCAAATGCCCCCATAAATGAAAGTTAAGAGGGTTGAGGTCAGGAGATCGTGGAGGCCATGGAATTGGTCCGCCTCTACCAATCCATCGGTCACTGAATCTGTTGTTGAGAAGCGTACGAACACTTCGACTGAAATGTGCAGGAGCTCCATCGTGCATGAACCGCATGTTGTGTCGTACTTGTAAAGGCACATGTTCTAGCAGCACAGGTAGAGTATCCCGTATGAAATCATGATAACGTGCTCCATTGAGCGTAGGTGGAAGAACATGGGGCCCAATCAAGACATCACCAACAATGCCTGCCCAAACGT
The DNA here is from genome assembly GCF_023864275.1 of Schistocerca cancellata. NCBI lineage: Eukaryota > Metazoa > Arthropoda > Insecta > Orthoptera > Acrididae > Schistocerca > Schistocerca cancellata. Next base: position 1,259,518,097 of record NC_064626.1, read on the forward strand.
TCACAGAAAATCTGTGTTGATGACGTGATTGCACAATTGCGTGGGGATTCTCGTCAGCCTACAAATGTTGATTGTGAAAATTTACAATTTGATCACGTTGGAATGGAGCCTCATCCGTAAAGAGAACATTTGCACTGAAATGACGATTGACACATTGTTGGATCAACCATTCGCATAAGTGTACCCGTGGAGGCCAATCAGCTGCTGATAGTGCCTGCACATGCTGTACATGGTACGGAAACAACTGGTTCTCCCGTAGCACTCTCCATACAGTGACGTGGTCAACGTTACCTTGTACAGCAGCAACTTCACTGACGCTGACATTAGGGTTATCGTCAACTACACGAAGAATTGCCTCGTCCATTGCAGGTGTCCTCGTCGTTCTAGGTCTTCCCCAGTCGCGATTCATAGGCTGGAATGTTCCGTGTTCCCTAAGACGCCGATCAATTGCTTCGAACGTCTTCCTGTCGGGACACCTTCGTTCTGGAAATCTGTCTCGATACAAAGGTACCGCGCCACGGCTATTGCCCCGTGCTAATCCATACATCAAATGGGCATCTGCCAACTCCGCATTTTTAAACACTGCACTGACTGCAAAACCACGTTCGTGATGAACACTAACCTGTTGATGCTGCGTACTGATATGCTTGACGCTAGTACTGTACAGCAATGAGTCGCATGTCAACACAAGCGCCGAAGTCAACATTACCTTCCTTCAATTGGGCCAACTGGCGGTGAATCGAGGAAGTACAGTACATACTGAAGAAATTAAATTAGCTCTAACATGGAAATTAAGCGTTTACGGACACATGTCCACATAACATCTTTTCTTTATTTGTGTGTGAGGAATGTTTCCTGAAAGTTTGGTCGTACCTTTTTGTAACACCCTGTATACGCCCACAGCATGACGAGTACACACGCTCACAACAGCAAAAGAGGTAATGAAGGTAAAATTTTCTGTATGAAATTACTCAAGTATGAACTGGGTCGCTTACATCTATTTTGGTAACTATTTGCGTTACAAAAAAAAGGTTCAAATGGTTCTGAGCACTATGGGACGTAACATCTATGGTCATCAGTCCCATAGAACTTAGAACTACTTAAATCTAACTAACCTAAGGACAGCACACAACACCCAGTCATCACGAGGCAGAGAAAATCCCCGATCCCGCCGGGAATCGAACCCGGGAACCCGGGAGTGGGATGCGAGAACGCTACCGCACATTTGCGTTACATTTTACACGTTAGAATAGAGCGTGTTGCCGAGATTATTTTTCAGGTTTTGTCCTATTGGAATTTGTCAGAAATTTACGTATAGTACTAGGTTTTGTATTTTTAGAGAAAATGTCAGCTCATTGTAAAGATGTGTGCGTAAGTGGAGTACTCCTGTCAAACGAATGTAGACGCAAATACAACACCACCATACGTAAACTTCTGACGAATTCCAAATGCAAAAACTCTGAAAACATTTTCAGCACTCAAGGACGCTATATTGTAACTTCCTTAATCCTTAGAAGTAGTTAAATAAAAAAGAAAAAGAAAGAAAGACATGCAGCCCACTCTTCTAACACTAACATCTCAGTCTATTAAAATCCTCCTGGGTATGCTGTCACGTCATCTACATCTACATCTACATACATACTCCGAAATCCACCATACGGTGCGTGGCGGAAGGTACCTCGTACCACAACTAGCATCTTCTCTCCTTGTTCCACTCCCAAACAGAACGAGGGAAAAATGACTGCTTATATGCCTCTGTACGAGCCCTAATCTCTCTTATCTTTGTGGTCTTTCCGCGAAATATAAGTTGGCAGCAGTAAAATTGTACTGCAGTCAGCTGGTTCTCTAAATTTCCTCAGTAGCCATTCCCGAAAAGAACGCCTCCTTTCCTCCAGAGACTCCCACCCGAGTTCCTGAAGCATTTCCGTAACAGTCGCGTGATGATCAAACCTACCAGTAAAAAATCTAGCAGACCGCCTCTGAATTGCTTCCATGTCCTCCCTCAATCCGAACTGATAGGGATCCCAAACGCTGGAGCAGTACACAAGAATTGGTCGTATTAGTGTTTTATAAGCGGCCTCCTTTACAGGTGAACCACATCTTCCCAAAATTCTACGAATGAACCGAAGACGACTATCCGCCTTCCTCGCAACTGCCATTACATGCTTGTTCCACTTCATATGGCTCTGCAATGTTACGCCCGAATATTTAATCGACGTGACTGTGTCAAGCGCTACACCACTAATGGAGTATTCAAACATTACGGGATTCTTTTTCCTATTCATCTGCATTAATTTACATTTATCTATATGTAGAGTTAGCTGCCATTCTATACACCAATCACAAATGCTGTCCAAGTCATTTTGTATCCTCCTACAGTCACTCAACGACGACACCTTCCCGTACACCACAGCATCATCAGCAAACAGCCACACATTGCTATCCACCCTATCCAAAAGATAATTTATGTGGATAGAAAACAACTGCGGGCCTACCACATTTCTCTGGGGCACTCCAGATGATACCCTCACCTCCGATGAACACTCACCATCGCGGACAACGTACTGGTTTCTATTACTTAAGAAGTCTTCGAGCCACTGACATATTTGGGAACCAATCCCATATGCTCGTGCCTTAGTTTGGAATCTGCAGTGGGGCATCGACTCAAACGCTCATCTCACAAAACACTAAAATTCTAAACTAGTATTATGTCCAGCGTTTCGGTATTAGTGATATGTCAGACACCTACTTCAAAACTTAACTTGCGAAACGTGCTAAATTTAGAAACTGTAGTGTTGTCTGACACAAGATACTGAAGACCAAAGCTAGCAAAACTCGACTGTGAGGATCGAACTGTGCTACGTGCTGTGGAATTTCTTGTCAGGTACGACCAACAGATAATCGTAATGGTTCCAAGTAGAGGAGTGCTGATTTCAACCGATCCTAGAACGTGTAAACGATCCAATACAGTCGATAGGAATTTTCTCGATAGGGGATTAAAACCTTTGTTCGCGTTTTAAAAACATTCGATGACCACCGAGCGGAGGATCACTGTGATAATCAAATGTAATGAGGACCAAATCACAGGGTAAAACTATTTTATGGATACATTCTCCCTACTAGAAGAGCAAAAGATGTTACTTCTTAAGTAATAAGGTTTGTGATGATTCCTCATAAGTCGATCTTGCATTTGCAACGAGAGCCGTTGTTCCGTCTACCGTCCGACGTACTTGAAACAGGAGGGCTAGCAGTCGTAATTCGCGCCTCAGAAGGGACGCCACACAGAGATAAAGGGTTAACTACTGAAGTATAATCTCCTGCACGTCTACTATTTTTTTGCTAATTGACAACAGAACCTGAATAAGACTAATCGAAAGAAGTCGAGAGCAAGACATTACTATTTTAACCACATGTGAGAGGGAAAAATGCACAAAAGCCCAGGTATAACTCACTTTTACATAATAAATCAAATTTATCTTCCAAACTAATCACTAATTCAGTTATGATAACTGCATTCATCTGCACCTTAGTGATATTCCTCATGTAACATATCACGTGACGCCTCCAGTCCAATCAGTGCTGTCTGAACTACTAAATCACGTCCAAAAGCAACTCATAAGAACACGTTTATATTTTCGCATGTGTCATAAAAGTCCCTGAATTCTCAGAAAATCATTAATCACAATAAAAATCCATCTACGTCTACATCTACATGGATATTCTGCAAATCACATTTAAGTGCCTGGCAGAGGGTTCATCCAACCACCCTCACAATTCGTTATTATTCCAATCACGTATAGCGCACGGAAAAAACGAATACCTATACCTCTCCGCACGAGCTCTGATCTCCCTTATTTTATTGTGGTGATCGTTTCTCACTATCTAGGTCGGTGTCAACAAAATATTTTCACGTTCGGAGGAGAAAGTTCGTAATTGGAATTTAATGAGAAAATTCCGTCGCAACGATAAACGCCTTTCTGTTAATGATGTCCATCCCAAATCCTGTATCATTTCATCGACACGCTCCCCCATATTTCGCGATAATACAAAACGTGCTGCCCTTCTTTGAATTTTTTCGATGTACTGCGTCAGTCCTATCCGGTAACGATCCCACACCGCGCAGCAGAGTTCTAAAAGAGGACGAACAAGCGTCTCCTTTGTAGATCTGTTACATTTTCTAATGAAATGCAGTCTTTGGTTTGCCTTCTCCACAGCATTTTCTATGTGTTCCTTCCAATTTAAGTTGTTCGTATTTGTAATACCTAGGTATTTAGTTGAATTGACAGCTTTTATATTTGACTGATTTATCGTGTGACTGAGGTTTACCGGATTCCTTTTAGCACTCATGTGGATGACCTCACACTTTACGTCGTTTAGGGTCAACTGACAATTTTCGCACCATTCAGATATCTTTTCTATATCGTTTTGCAGCTTGTTTTTATCTTCTGATGACTTTATTAGTCGATAAACGACAGCGTCATCTGCAAACGACCTACGACGGCTGCTCAGATTGCCTCCCAAATCGTTTATATAGATAAGGAACAGCAAAGGGCCTATAACACTATCTTGGGGAACGCCAGAAATCATTCCTGTTTTACGCGATGACTTTCCGTCAATTACTACGAACTGTGACCTCTCTGACAAGAAGTCACAAATCCAATCAAAAAACTGAGACGATATTCCATAAGCACGCAATTTCACAATAAGCCGGTTGTGTGGTACAGTGTCAAAAGCCTTCTGGAAACCCAGAAATACGGAATCGATCAGAAACTCCTTGTCAGTAGCACTCAACACTTCATGCTAATAAACAGCTAGTTGTGTTTCATAAGAACGATGTTTTCTAAACCCATGTTGACTGTGTATCAATAGACCGTTTTCACCGAGGTAACTCGTAATGTTCGAACACAATATATGTTCAGAATCCTGCTGCATATCGACGTTAATGATATGGGCCTGCTATTAAGTGGATTACTCCTACTACCTTTCGTGAATATTGGTGTGACCTGTGCAACTTTCCAGTCTTTGGGTACGGATCTTTCGTCGAGCGAACGGTTGTATATGATTGTCAAGTATGGAGCTAATGCAATCGAAGAAATTCTCGGCGCTGTTAGGTGTTGACAGGACTAATGATTTTAATTTTCACGTGGCTGGCAGCGTTGATGACTAGTAACTTATCGCTCTGTAACATATGTCGCAACGTTAAAACAGGGAGAATTCCTCCTCTTGGATTATGTCTAATGTTTCTGATGCCATTTGCCACTTACATCATTCTGCCGATCGCTTCACTAGATCGTTATGTGAAATGTAATACATATCGGCAATAGGTGGACCCTTATAGATATAACGGGTTGTTTTGCCTTTATCGTTTATCATCTTTCAAAAAGAAGCCATATTCCGTCATTTTACGAAAGGATCTACACCACAGAAACACCTTTTAAGAACATATTCTAAAATTTGCTCTATGTAGGACAACATGGTAACTGACAGCAGCTGATAATTTGTTAGTATACATATTCAGCCAAAGACTGTTACTTGTAATTACGACTGATCTGAAAATAAAATGAAATACATATCTTACAAATGTGCTTCACAATGACGCTTAGTCGAAATTACCTAATCTCACGATGAAATAAACATCATATTACTGTCTACTACGGACCATGTTTACGTTTCTTAAGCATCTGGAGGTTGTGGATCCCCACAAATACAAAAATTTTAAACTGATAAGTGGGGATTCTAATTTCCCCATCGGGCTGTGTGATGTGGTCTGCCAAGAACCCAATTGACTGACTATCGGTCTCCCCGGTAGAAACAACATGCTCCAAATACACTCTAAACCTTTCTAAAGCGAACAACACTGCTGACGCCTCCAGTTCATAGACTTAGTACTTGGTCTCAAGATACTCACAGTAGTTTTATGGAAAGAGGCACCTCCTGAACGGCTATTCCTGAAGCAAAACAGCAGCGATGTTCGACATACACGCATCCGAAAGTAAAATCTTCTAGGTTATTAGGCCGTGTCATGTTTATCTTCAATTTCTTCTACACGATAACGTTTCGACCACTCTGTTCGAGTCTTCTTCAGGATTTTCTAATATTCACGGTTAACTGAACACTAAGTTTGATCGCAAATTTTTGTTAAAGATTAAAAATTACATGTCGATGGTAACCGGTTTTGATCATATGTAGATCATCAGGCTAAGTCTCACTAGATATTGGGCAGAGATAACGAGCAGAAGATAAATCCGGCAACTACTGTACTCTCTCTTCCCAGCCTTTCCAAGATACCCTCTCGACGACAGGTTCATTAACAGCACCTTAAATTGAAACCCAGCGATTCTAATTTGCCATCAGCCTATATGACTTGGCCTGCCCACAAAGCAAATGTGCATGTATCCAAGGTAAAATTGCCGATCTTCCAAGTGCAATCTAAACCTTAGTAAAGCAGTCAACACTGTCAGCGTCTTCAGCCGTTACTGACATGTTATTTGGTATTTTTAATAAAAATTGGGGTCAAGATTGATTATTACTTCAAATTATCTAATCAGATCACTGTTTGTTCCAATAATATTTAAAAAAATTATGAACACTCAGTGTTTAGTAACCGTGAGCGCCTAAAGGTCTTGAAGAAGGTCCTGGCAGAGAGGTCGAAACGTTGAATGTGTAAAAGAAATTGGAGAGGAAATAATGTGGCCTAATTAGAAGATTTTAACTCAAACGACGACAACGGTCATGGAAGTCTACACACTTTCATAGAGGTGCGTCTTTTTGCGCTAAGAATTTTCTTGAAAAGTCAAGAATGGTGAGAACGGCACAGTTGCCAAAGTAGTTTTCAATCTCTGAAATGCAGCCTTCTGAGATTCAGCCCATTCAAGTTTCCTGCCCTTTTCCCTGACATTGGCCGGCCGGGGTGGCCAAGCGGTTCTAGGCGCTACAGTCTGGAACCGCGCGACCGCTACGGTCGCAGGTTCGAATCCTGCCTCGGGCATGGATGTGTGTGATGTCCTCATGTTAGTTAGGTTTAAATTGTTCTAAGGGACTGATGACCTCAGACGTTAAGTCCCATAGTGCTCAGAGCCATTTGAACCATTTTTTGAACCCTTACATTATTTGAAGGGCTTTTGAACTGGAAGAACTTGGGTGTAAACGCAACGAAGAAGTTGATCATCCATACGAATTTCACATTACCTTCTGTGGTCTTTGGAGGTGGAAAATTGTAGATTGCTTCGATGTGTGTCCGATCGAGGCTAAATCCTTCGATCAGGCAATATGTCCTATAAACGACATCTACAGTTGGATAAATTTAGCCCTGATTTGTTTGATAGCCATACTCACTTGTCTTAATCGCTTCAGAACTTCCTACACCTGTACAGCATACTCCTAAAAGTATCACTACGTCTAAATAATAAATTGGGAACCTCAAATTAGCAATCAATAAAATGTTATCCATTGGAAGCGAAAAACTCTGTCGGAAGGCCACTCATATAAGTTCCAGTCGGTTGCGACGGTACTTACTGGTTTCGACTAATCTATCCGTGGTATTCTGCAATAAACGTGGTTTGGGTTTAGTATTGTGAAAAAAATGCTTCCTGGACAATGGAAAACAGGAATGGAGGTCCAGGAACAAGACCGAAGGATTACTTCAATCGCCTGCTTTTCAAAACCTAACGGATGACTAATTGTGCATACGTTTGCCCAATGCAACGCAAACCCGTTAGAAACTATTAGTGTGGTGGCTCTCTTCACAAAAATGAAAAAAAAGCATTAAATTTATTATACACTGAAGCCCCAAAGAAACTGGTATAGGCATGCGCGTTCAAATACAGGGATATGTAAACAGGCAGAGTAAGCGCTGCGGGCGGCAACGCCTATATAAGACAACAAGTGTCTGGTGCAAATTTTAGATCGGTTACTGCTGCTACAATGGCAGGTTATCAAGATTTGAGTAAGTTTGAACGTGGTGTTATAGTCGGCGCACGAGCTATGGGACACAGCATCTCCGAAGTAGCGATGAAGTGGGGATTTTCCCGTCTGAACACTTCACGTCTGCACCGTGGATATCAGGAATCCGGCAAAACTTCAAATACCTGACTTCGTTGCGGCCGGAAAAAGATCCTGCAAGAACGAGACCAAGGACGACTGAAGAGAATCGTTCAATGTGACAGAAGTACAGCCCTTTCGCAAATTGCTGCATATTTCAATGCTGGGCCATTAACAAGGGCCATCATCAATACGGGCTCTCGGAGCCGAATGCTCATTCGTGTACTCTTGATGACTGCACGACACGTAGTCTTACGGCTTTCCTGGGCCCGTCAACACCGACATTGGACTGTCGATAACTAGTCGGACGGGTCTCGTTCCAAATTGTATCGAGCGGATGGACGTGTACTGATACGGGGATAACCTCAGTAACCCATGGACACTGTATGTCAGCAGGGAACTGTTCAAGCTGGTGGAGCCTCTGTAATGGTGTGGAGAGTGTGCAGTTGGAGTGATACGGGACCCCTGATACGTCCCGATACGACTCTGGCAGGTGAAACGTACGCAAGCATCCTGCCTGATCACCTGCATCCATTCATGTCCATGGCGCTTTCCGACGGACTTGGACAATTGCAGCACGACCATGTGACACTCCAGTGGCTACAGGAGCACTCTTCTTACAAGGGAACCTCCCCATCGCACCCCCCTCAGATTTAGTTATAAGTTGGCACAGTGGATAGATCTTGAAAAACTGAACACAGATAATCGAGAAAACAGGTAGAAGTTGTGTGGAACTATGAAAAAAATAAGCAAAATATACAAACTGAGGAGTTCATGCAGAAGATAGGGAACATAAAGGATTGTATGAGCTTAGGAGCGTCGTGGTCCAGTGGTTAGCGTGAGCACCTGCGGAATGAAAGGTCCTTGGTTCAAGTCTTACCTCGAGTGAAAAGTTTAACTTTTTATTTTCAGACAATTATTATCTGTCCGTCCGATGCGAGGTAACTGCGCCGTAGTATGGGGACGCTACACCTAAACAAACATCGAAACACACGACGTCAGTCGACTACAGCGCACGGAAGAGAGAGTATTCCTGCTAACGAGGCTCCCTGGCTGGCAGTTGACTGTTCACTACTTTGGACAAGAGTGCATTAAATAGCCGGCCGCGGCGGTCTCGCGGTTCTAGGCGCGCAGTCTGGAACCGTGCGACTGCTACGGTCGCAGGTTCGAATCCTGCCTCGGGCATGGATGTGTGTGATGTCCTTAGGTTAGTTAGGTTTAAGTAGTTCTAAGTTCTAGGGGACTGATAACCACAGCAGTTGAGTCCCATAGTGCTCAGAGCCATTTGAACCATTTTTTTTACATTAAATACGTGAGATGTATTTCGTGGGCAATATGTTTTCGGTTCCCATTGGAGAGGCACGTCCTTTCATCTACTAATCACACGGTTTTGCGGTGCGGTCGCAAAACACAGACACTAAACTTTTTACAGTGAACAGAGACATCAATGAACGAACGGACAGATCATAACTTTGCGAAAATAAAAGGAGTCAACTTTTCACTCGAAGGAAGACTTGTACCAAGGACCTCTTGCTCCGCAACTGCTCACGCTAACCACGGGACCACGGCGCTCCTGACCTCAGATTATACTTGATGTTACATATCTTGCACATGGACTACTCAGTTTGTATATTTTACTTAATTTTTTGATAGTTCCACACAACTTCTTCCTGTTTTCTCGATTGATCTGCGTTCAGTTTTTCAAGGCCTATCCACTGTGCCAACTTATAACTAAATCTGAGGGGGGGGGGGGGGGGGTGCGATGGGGAGGTTCCCTTGTGAGTTTAAACACTTCCGCTGGCCACCAAAGTCCCCAGACATGATCGTTATTCAGCATATCTCGGATGCGTTGCAACGTGGTGTTCGGTTGAGGTCTCCACCCTTTGTACTCTTGCGGATTTATGGACAGCCCTGCAGGATTAGTGGTGTCAATTCCCTCCAGCACTGCTTCAGACGTTAGTCGAGTCCACGCCACGTCGTGTTGCGGCATTTTTGCGTGCTCGCGGGGATGTTACACGGTATTGGACAGGTGTACCAGTTTCTTTGCCTCATCATTGTAATTTGTCTCTGGTGAACCACTGCTGTAAGAGGCCTAAAATAAAAATCTTCCGGATAAATTAGTTTACTTTTATAAAAATTATAACCGGGGGCCTAGAATTCGCATCTGACTGCACTTCACGATGTTCCGCCGATCAGGATGCAACTAACAAATCCTAAAATCAAATGATAAATCAAAAAGTAAATATTTCTCTCAACTTCACACAGAAATAAAGAATTTTATGCAAATGGACCGTTACAGGTGGTTGATGTTGTGGACAATCCCAGTCCAAAGACATGTAAATTGTAGGCGGCCAGGCATATTTACTTCAAAGGAAGAACCAACATCCAAAATTTTGCGATATCTACTTCAGCTGCAGAGACGTCTGCAATCACCTTGTCGTATCTACAGGAAACACCATAGTCTTGTACAAAATTAATATCAAATGAATAATATTAAGTCTTAGGGCGTAGCAAAGAAAAGTCATATGGCAGTTAGCAGGCCAGGCACGTGCCAGCATGTCGGGCAATACGCTATGGACACAGCGACCCAAAAACATTACAGAGTACCATTGACAGTCATAGCTCCAGGTGTACTCAGTACACATACCGACAACAACAGTGAGGCCAACATTTCTTGGCTATACACAGAGAGCGGTACGAGAGATATAAAGAAGGAGGTCATCCTCAGTTCGTACAGGCGGTGGGCGGAATTGGTGAAGGCGGAAAGCCTCGCTCGCGAGGTGGAATCAGAGCTAACTATTTGTAGTATCGTTCCCAGAACCGATCGCGGTCCTCTGGTTTGGAGCCGAGTGGAAGGCTTAAACCAGAGGCTCAGACGATTCTGCGGAGATCTGGGGTGCAAATTTCTCGACCTCCGCTATCGGGAGGAGAAATGTGGGGTCCCCCTGAATAGGACAGGCGTGCACTACACGCCGGAAGCGGCTACAAGGGTAGCGGTGTACGTGTGGAGTGCACATGTGGGTTTTTAGGTTAGATAATTCCCTCCCTAGGCCCGAAAAGACGCCTCCTGAGACACGGCAAGGTAGGAGTAGGCAAAATGCAACAGGGAATAACAATATTAATGTGCTAATAGTAAACTGCAGGAGCGTCTATAGAAGGGTCCCAGAACTGCTCTCATTAATAAACGGTCACAGCGCCCATATAGTACTAGGGACAGAAAGTTGGCTCAAACCAGACGTAAACAGTAATGAAATCCTAAACTCAGATTAGAATGTGTACAGCAGAGACAGGCTGGACAGTGAAGGGGGAGGCGTGTTTATAGCTATAAGAAGTGCAATAGTATCGAAGGAAATTGACGGAGATCCGAAATGAGAAATGATTTGGGTGAAGGTCACGGTTAAAGCAGGCTCAGACACGGTAATTGGATGCCTCTATAGGCCTCTTCGCGCAGCAGCTGTTGTGGCTGAGCACCTGAAGGATAATTTGGAAAATATTTCGAGTAGATTTCCCCACCATGTTATAGTTCTGGGTGGAGATTTTAATTTGTCGGATATTGACTGGGAGACTCAAACGTTCATAACGGGTGGAAGGGACAAAGAATCCAGTGAAATTTTTTTACCTTGAGCTGTTAAACAGAGAACCGACTCGTGGCGATAACATATTATACCTTCTGGTTACAAACAGACCCGAACTATTTGTAACAGTTAACGCAGAACAGGGAATCAGCGATCATTAAGGGGTTACTGCATCGATGATTTCAGCCGTAAATAGAAATATTAAAAAATGTAGGAAGATTTTTCTGTTTAGCAACAGTGACAAAAAGCAGATTACAGAGTACCTGACACCTCAACACAAAAGTTTTGTCTCAAGTACAGATAGTGTAGAGGGTCAGTGGACAAAGTTCAAAACCATCGTACATTATGCGTTGGATGAGTATGTGCCAAGCAAGATCATAAGAGATGGAAAAGAGCCACCGCGGTACAACAACCGTGTTAGAAAACTGCTGCGGAAGCAAAGGGAACTTCACAGCAAACATAAACATAGCCAAAGCCTTGCAGACAAACAAAAATTACGCGAAGCGAAATGTAGTGTGAGGAGGGCTATGCGAGAGGCGCTCAATGAATTCGAAAGTAAAGTTCTATGTACTGACTTGGCAGAAAATCCTAAGAAATTTTGGTCTTATGTCAAAGCGGTAGGTGGATCAAAACAAAATGTCCAGACACTCTGTGACCAAAATGGTAGTGAAACAAAGGATGACAGACTAAAGGCCGAAATACTAAATGTCTTTTTAGAAAGCTGTTTCACAGAGGAAGACTGCACTGTAGTTCCTTATCTTGACTGTCTCACAGATGACAAAATGGTAGATATCGAAATAGATGACAGAGGGATAGAGAAACAATTAAAATCGCTCAAAAGAGGAAAGGCCGCTGGACCTGATGGGATACCAGTTCGATTTTACACAGAGTACGCGAAGGAACTTGCCCCACTTCTTGTAGCGGTGTACTGTAGGTCTCCAGAAGAGCGTAGCGTTCCAAAGGATTGGAAAAGGTCACAGGTCATCCCCGTTTTCAAGAAGGGAAGTCGAACAGATGTGCAGAACTATAGACCTATATCTCTAACGTCGATCAGTTGTAGAATTTTGGAACACGTATTATGTTCGAGTATAATGAATTTTTTGGAGACTAGAAATCTACTCTGCAGGAATCAGCATGGGTCTCGAAAAAGACGGTCGTGTGATACCCAGCTTGCGCTATTCGTCCACGAGACTCAGAGGGCCATACATATGGGTTCAGAGGTAGGTGCCGTGTTTCTTGATTTCCGCAAGCCGTTCGATACAGTTCCCCACAGTCGCTTAATGAACAAAGTAACAGCATATGGACTATCAGACCAATTGAGTGATTGGATTGAAGAGTTCCTAGATAACAGAACGCAGCATGTCATTCTCAATGGGGAGAAGTCTTCCGAAGTAAGAGTGATTTCAGGTGTGCCACAGGGGAGTGTCATAGGACCATTGCTATTCACAATATACATAAATGACCTTGTGGATGACATCGGAAGTACACTGAGGCTTTTTGCGGATGATGCTGTGGTGTATCGAGACGTTGGAACAATGGAAAATTGTACTGAAATGCAGGAGGATCTGCAGCGAATTGACGCATGGTGCAGGGAATGGCAATGGAATCTCAATGTAGACAAGTGTAATGTGCTGCGAATACATAGTAAGATTGTTCCCTTATCATTTAGCTCCAAAATAGCAGGTCAGCAACTGGAAGCAGTTAAGTCCATAAATTATCTGGGAGTACGCATTAGGTGTGATTTAAAATGGAATGATCACATAAAGTTGATCGTCGGTAAAGCAGATGCCAGACTGAGATTCATTGGAAGAATCCTAAGGAAATGCAATCCAAAAACAAAGGAAATATGTTACAGTACGCTTGTTCGCCCACTGCTTGAATCCTGCTCAGCAGTGTGTGATCCGTACCAGATAGGGTTGATAGAAGAGATAAAGAAGATCCAACGGAGAGCAGCGCGCTTCGTTACAGGATCATTTAGTAATCGCGAAAGCGTTATGGAGATGATAGATAAACTCCAGTGGAAGACTCTGCAGGAGAGACGCTCAGTAGCTCGGTACGGGCTTTTGTTAAAGTTTCGAGAACATACCTTCACCGAAGAGTCAAGCAGTATATTGCTCCCTCCTACGTATATCTCGCGAAGAGACCATGAGGATAAAATCAGAGAGATTAGAGCCCACACAGAAGCATACCGACAATTCTTCTTTCCATGAACAATACGAGACTGGAACAGAAGGGAGAACCGATAGAGGTCCTCAGGGTACCCTCCGGCACACACCGTCAGATGGCTTGCGGAGTATGGATGTAGATGTAGAGGGTATTTGGTAGGAAAACCGAAACGTCATGACAAGCCATTGGCAGTCTTAGGACGCTGTGTGTGACCTTAAAGACTTCCCTCTTCCTCCACTCAGCCTCTGGAAAACTACTGAATAACACTGCAACATTAGAGCCAATGATATTTCTTCGGGGTCACATCGTGTCAGGGACAAGTGGGCCGAATGGTAATGCCAAATAAAATACGCAGGCAGGACGCTCCGAGCAGGGAAAGTCGAGTGAAGTCAGGGTAGTGATGTCAGGGAATCAGAGACAAACAAGAGGGTAACGAGGCAGGACTAGGCAGAAGAAGTTGCATTAGCGTCACAGCAGATGATGAAAAAACAGCCGAACATCTGGTGAACTCTGCGTGTTATAAACTGTGTGAGGGCTCAGTTACTACTGACAGTCTCATTTCAAAGCTGACATAACGGTACAGCCAGTCACTCACTGTCTGTGTACTAAGACCTGGTCTCTTCGTGCGTACAACTGTTTCAAGGCGAGTAAAGCGAGAGTTGCAACTGTTTTCTAAAGAAATTTAGAAGTTGCAAAACACATATAGTTGAGGTTATTTCAAGTCACATCCCTATCTTTACCTGTTTGTTATAAAGGATTTAACATTAAACCCAGGTCAAGATAACCTCTCACATAGGTCAACCGGTTAATTCCCTTCTCACGAAATCTCTACGCAGCCCAGTCGGTAAATTCCTTCTGTCACGTAGTCTCAGGCAATATTCACGCGTGGGACGTGACAACCTTTTCCACAGACATCGGTCAGTCCACTACTTCTTTCAACAAGTTCTTACGTCGTCAGCTACAGTTACAGATGCCTCACACCCTCCAGTTTTAAACTAAGTCCAGTTCGTGCATCGAGTGACTCGCGCCTGGCACTTCGTAGGCAGCCATGTATCAGAACGTCTGTCACAGACGACAAATACAGAAGATGCAGATTCTAACTATACTGCAAGATATTACCCGTGCAGTGTAATCGATCACGCTGTGTTACCATTGTTATAATGAGCTGAAGGAGTGGGAGAACTGGCTGACTGTGCTCTCTACAACATTTCACAGCTGATTTGTTAAACATTTGATACTATGAAAGGTAATTAAAGGACACACATCAAAAAAAGTTTTGCATCACCTCGGTTCCGAGAGTTCCATAACCTGTACAGAAAATTGGGCTAGAGATCACCGTAAACATCATTTCCACCCTTTTCATTGCTCATGAAAACTACACATTGCATGTTTTACCACCACACAGCGAGACCTTCAGAGGTGGTGATGCAGATTGATGTACACACCAGTACAACTGATACTCAGTAGCACTTCCGCTTGCATAGATGCATGCCTACATTCCTCGTGGCATAATATCCACATGTTCATCAAGGCACTGTTGGTCCAGATTGTCCCACTCCTCAACGGTGATTCGGCGCAGATCTGTCAGAGTGGTTGGTGGATCCCATCGTCCATAAACAGCCCTTTTCACCTATCGTAGTCATGTTAGACAGGGTTCATGTCTGAAGAACATGCTGGCCACTCTAGTCGAGCGATGTCGTTATCCTGAAGGAAGTCATTCACAAGATGCGCACGATGGGGACGCGAAATGTCGTCCATGAAGACGAATGACTCGCCAATATGCTGCCGATATGGTTGTACTATGGATCGGAAGATGGCATTCACGTATCGTACAACCCTTACGGTGCCTTCCACGACCACCAGCGGCGTACGTCGGCCCCACATAATGCCACCCCAAAACATCAGGGATCCTCCACCTTGCTGCACTCACTGGACAGTGTGTCTAAGGCGTTCAGCCTGACAGGGTTGCCTCCAAACACGTCTCCGACTATTGTCTGGTTGAAGGCATATGTGGCACTGATTTCCGAAGAGAACGTGATGCCTATTCTCTGCGGTCCATTCGGCACGTTGTTGAGCCCATCTGTACCGAGCTCCGTGGTGTCGTGGTTGCAAATCTGGACCTCGTCATTGACGTCGGGAGTGAAATTGCGAATCATGATGCCTATTGCGCACAGTTTGAGTAGTAACACGACGTCCTGTGGCTGCACGAAAAGCATTATTCAACATGGTGGCGTTGCTATCAGGGTTCCTCCATGCCATAATCTGTAGATACCGGTCAGCCACTGCAGTAGTAGCCCTTGGGAGGCCTGAGCGAGGCACGTCATGTCTTCTCCATGTCCGAACAACATCACTCAGAGACGCCTGGACACTTCCCTTGTTGAGAGCCCTTCCTGGCACAATGTAACAATGCGGACGCGATCGAACCGCGGTATTGACCGTCTAGGCATGGTTGAACTACAGACAACACGAGCCGTGTACCTCCTTCCTGGTGGAATAACTGGAACTTATCGGCTGTTGGACCCCCTCCGTCTAATACGCCCTGCTCATGCATGATTGTTTACATCTTTGGGTGGGTTTAGTGACATCTCTGAACAGTCAAAGGGACTGTATCTGTGATACAATATCCACAGTCAACCTCTATGTTCAGAAGGTCTGGGAACCGGGGTGACGCAATACTTTTTTGATGTGTGTAATTATACCGGTTGGCTTTATGTATTCATAACCAGGAGTACATCCTTTAAACAAACTAATATATGTATCACTGAGACCATCACAACTGCTTCAACTTCTATTTAACAAAAACAAACTCTACGATACCAAAAGTATTTTGAAACTCAGCAGTTACTTGTGGAGGATTTAAAATTCAGAGTTATGCATCATTAGTTTTAAAGATGAACAAGACTTGCACCTTTAATTCTAAAATATTTGATGACAGCAAAATAAACTTATGCGCATCAGCTATAACAACACCTGGTTCAGATGTTGCAAAACTCAGCGACGATATGAAAAATGATCCACCATAATAAAATTAAAGCAAGGAAGCGCTAGTTCCCAGCAACATTATACGGCTGCTTCGCCAACACTTGAAAGTTTTCAGCATTAAGTCAGTCAATGCCCCACGCACCAGTGCAATATGGTTACTGTTCAGAGAACTGCCAGACGAGTTCCCTTACCAAAATCCTGGGAGAATTGCATTACCATAACCAAGACGCTCAAGAGGTTTTGTATATATCTATAGTCAATGAAGAGCTGCTCACACTTTTCTACAAACTGTAGTAGTGTGTGTTAACTCTATAGTATCAGAAGTGGGAGGGAAACTATCAACCACCTGTCATTACTTGAATTACCAAGCATCATCATTGATAGAATACCAACATAAACAGAAACAGAGGCGGAACATGTTAGCATGCAAACGGTAAGCTAGGTATGTTACAGTCCTACGCGGTTTTATACAGACCATCGACTACACAGAGCAGGGCTTCACAACATACGTGCTCGCGGAGCAAGCTGTGAGCAGCAAGGCGCGAGCATGGAGCAGCGCGAGCACGCTACCCCCACTACCGGACCAAAGCGGAGAGTAGGGAGAGTCATTTGGGGTACACAACAGCTGCCGCCAGTCAATGTAAATCCGCGGCTATCTGCAGGGATATCACTCACTAATTATTACTGCGACAAATGAAACAAATAAAGGAGAATGTACATGTGCCACATAATTTTCTTAGCTTAGTGTATGCCTCTACTATCTGTAGACACTGAAACTAAAGAATTCCACGACAATCCTATATTTTCTACACTTTCTTCAACACTACTTAAAATATCACCTCCGGTTGTAGTGTTCTTCATGGCTACTACATCGAGGAGCTCCTCCCTCACCTGAAGATCTCTATTAACACCTCTAATAAATATGGCAAGCTGCGCTGTTCCAGTGATATCAACACTTTCGTCCAGAGCTAGAGAATACGCCATAAAATCTTTACAGATATTTGAAAGCTGGCTCTGGACGTCGTCTGCCATGTCCTGTAATGCAACACATAATGGTCATGTTAGATAATGGCACAATCCGAAACTGTTCAACTTGAGATGGACACAAATGTTCCGTTGCAACTACCAAACATTATTTTATTAAATCGCCATCGGTGAAGGGGCGCAGGGATTTTGCTAAAAGCAAAGCAATTTTGTAACTCACTCTGAGAGCTGCCTCAGTTGATTTTTCTTCGTCGTCCAGATCTTCTTCGGATAGCTTCCTTTTCAGTTTAATATCTTCCTGCGCGAGATCTGGTCCATCACATTTTCCACGTCCGTAGTCTTTCGCGTGGTACGACATATAATGCCGATGCAAATTAAATTTCGTAAAAGAATTCAGCGTTTTGTGACATACTAAACATTTTGCAACACCATATTTTTCTGTAAACAGATAAAATTCCTCTCAATGGGGGTTGAACTGCGAAAGCATGGTTGGGGTTACAGAACGGTGACTTGACATGATTCTTAACCAGCGAAGTGACTGTTAGAGCTGATCATAGTGGTGGGCAGGAAATCGCGTATCTGTTAGAAATCACAGTGACTGAGAAGTCACAGATATCACAGTAGCAACTTTACAGAATCTAACTGCGATTTCAGTCACAGTTAGCAGTCGCAAGTAGTATTTCATATTCAAAGACGTGAGCCATCTATTGGTCGAATTTAGCACTGCTTTCTGCGATTTCAGTGACAAGTCGCAATTAAGAGTCGCAAGTAGCAACTAAAAAGCGTGGTTAACAGTGGCATCTGTTGGCCAAAGTTCGTACTACGTCCATCTCTGCGGTACGCTATGGAGTCCAACTGCGATTTCCGTGACAAGTCGCAACTAAGAGTCGCAAGTAGCAACTAAAAAGTGCAGTTAACAGTGCCATCTGTTGGCCAAAGTTCGTACTACCTCCATCTCAGCGATACGGTATCGAGTCTAACTGCGATTTCCGTGACAAGTCGCAACTAAGAGTCGCAAGTAGCAACTAGAAAGCGCGGTTAACAGTGCCATCTGTTGGCCAAAGTTCGTACTACGTCCATCTCTGCGGTACGCTATGGAGTCCAACTGCGATTTCCGTGACAAGTCGCAACTAAGAGTCGCAAGTAGCAACTAAAAAGCGTGGTTAACAGTGGCATCTGTTGGCCAAAGTTCGTACTACGTCCATCTCTGCGGTACGCTATGGAGTCCAACTGCGATTTCCGTGACAAGTCGCAACTAAGAGTCGCAGGTAGCAACTAAAAAGCGCAGTTAACATACTTTTCCTAGTCTCATCTGTTGACCGACGTACGTACTTCGTTATGAGAGCCTTGTGCCTCACGAGATCGATGTGCTGTGTGTGCATATGAAGGGCTTATTTCAATAGTGGTACAAGTCCATTTTTGTTCATTTTGAGATACAGAGTCGTAAAGTTAAATGAGCGCTGACAAATCAGCATTTGAGATACCAGAAATATTCAAGCATATGGCTTCTTGCTAGAGATGAACCTTTATTTATGTTTGTTTGGATCACTAATTTCAGAAGCATTATAGACAGAAAAGTGGAGGTAATGGACTTGTACCACTATTGAAATAAGCCCTTCATATTATATGACGACATGCACATTCAGCATCAGTTATGGTTGGCCAAATACTGCTGTGACTCTGAATGTATTATATTAATAAGAAACAACATTGCCTTTTTCTCCTGAAAATATCAAGTAACGTAACAAATGTGTTTGATTCTGTTTCCAATATGACAGTTTTTGTTAATACTCCACATGCCTACAGGACTTTGCAATGTTAACACAGCAGAACTCAGGCATCTGTATAAGTGTAGAGAAATGAAAACAGTCATATGAATGCCTCACTTTTGTTCGGACATAGTTCAAGACTCGAGAGAAAAGTTTTACACCTGGTGTTCTACATGGCAACTTCACACACAAGAACTTTTTGCCGACACTACTACCATATACATAAGTAAGCTTTTCCTGTGTTACTTTCAAGTAATGCACTTAAGCTATTCCTGATTGAACTGGAAGATCTGTACTTCCCACTTTCATATCAACAGCCTCAAAATGCATATTGTAGACTTTGGGATAAGTTACAGGTCAGTGTCACACCAAGATTGTGGAGAAAGGGGGGGGGGGGGCATGTCACTCTCCAACAAGTGTTTACCAATAAGTAAGTGGCGGAAAATTATGGGTATAGGACGGCTTAAACATGTGGAAAATGAGATTTTTATTATTCACTCACTGTATTTGACATTTATTATTCCTTTAAAATCGCATAACAACTTCAGTAAAACACAGTTTAATCATTCACACACTTATTTCACAATTATTTCACTTTTAAACTGCAAATCCTCTAAGAGCTGTCTTGAATCTTCACGAGTCTCTCTCAAAAACAGCCTTGATGTGGATGGATACGTACAGCAACCAGTAATCAGAGTCAGAACTGTGTCTGCAAAAATACAAGGATTATTAGACAATTTTTGCTGTCATTAATTACTAGCAATATAATTGACAGAGTAGATTGCTAATATTTGCTATAATGAATATCACATTTGCAAGAACGAGCTCACTGAAGTAATTAAGTCCATCTAAACGCTTAGAAACTAACCTCTCGTCTGACGAAAACGGTCTAAAGACGCAGTGGCAATTTCTTCAGATCTGTTGAAAATGATATTTTGAGTTATCACTTTACTGAGTGACTGAAATGTAGTTCAGGTACCTGTGAACATAACAATATGTTAGAATTCATTTTATAAATACGAACTATTACGGTACTGTACGGCTACTTACATATTAATTACACTATTAATATTTTCACAGTTGTTTCTTTAATACAAAATTAAAGCCAACGGATGATAAAACGTAAAACATACTTGCCAATGACAGGTTTGTTGAGATGCAATTTTCTGTGTTGACAGATGTAACTTTTTCATACGGTGGTAAGTCGCAGAAATCGCAGGAATCACAGAAATCGCAGAAGTCACAGAAATCGCAGAAGTAGCAGAAATTGCAGAAGTAGCAGAAGTCACAGAAATCGCAGAAGTAGCAGAAATCGCGGAAGTAGCAGAAATCGCAGAAATAGCAGTGGCGGAGGGATACACGACCTATGTTCCTTAACTGCGACTCTTAACTGCAACAAATCACAGTTAAGAATAACAGATACTGAAAAGTAGCATTCACAGAAATCACTGATATCGGAAAATCGCAGTTTAGCCCATCACTAGCTGATCGTAGTACTTTAAACGTTACACAGTCGGCGCGAATTCAACAGGCACGCAGCGGCCCTATTCAAACATGCGCGCGCATTTCCCCTCTCTCCCCACCCTCCCGACTCCGCGACGTTGCACCTGCTCGCGAGCACGTGCCTGAGCAGACGCGAGTACTCGCGCTCAAAACCGGCCAGTTGTTAAGCCCTGACACAGAGTGTGCAGACGAAATGTTGGGCCCTTTAGTAAACTAGACAGTACAATAACAAGAGAGAACGGTGCCAGGGTCTTCGACTGTCTTTGCAGGGATTCCGGCCATTCCCGAAGGAGCTCTTACCGCCTGCAGCGGGCCTGGGGATGACGTCACGGCGAGCGGGTTCGCAGCTGAAGGCGGCTTAAGGTCTGAGCCAGGTTTACCCGGGCCGTCCCGCACATTAAAAGGCCCGCTCCGCACCAGGGCAGCGCGCAATCACTGCAGAGTGCCCTTCCCGCGGCAGGACAAAGGGGACAACCTACAATGCACGGCGGCTGCTTGTGCCAAGTTCCTCGGGCGCAATGACTGACAAAGAGAACCCGCGGTACTTATTGCCGTGGAGACGAAACTGGACCGTGGCAATGTCTTACCGCCTTAATGGTTGCTTCCTCGCATCGACAACGGCGGTAGAGAAAGACTGGTAGATTAAAGGTATCACTTGAATCATCGAACTGTCTCTCCTACGTATATCTCGCGAAGAGACCATGAGGATAAAATCAGACAGATTAGAGCCCAGACAGAAGCATACCGACAATCCTTCTTTCCACGAACAATACGAGACTGGAATAGAAGGGAGAACCGATAGAGGTACTCAGGGTACCCTCCGCCACACACCGTCAGGTGGCTTGCGGAGTATGGATGTAGATGTAGATGTAGATGCTAGAAATTAGACGTAGTTTAAAAGTAATCTAATATAAATTTACGTATTGCGAACTCTTTTCTGCAGTTTGTCATCTGGAGTCACTAACGTTTGTTGACAAACAGTACTTTGCAATGCCTCGCCTGCAGTCCGGACTGCAGCCGGTAATCGGTAATAAGAGAAATAATTCAAACGGTGTTCGTTTACTTATTGTAAGTTTCCTTGCCGTAATGAAAATGTCTCACTTTGGCAGCGGGAAAATAATGTGCATCCAATAGCTTCTTTCTCAAAGTGCTCTACGAGCAGCTTTATGGCAACACAGGATTTCTACTCACAACAGTAACCGTGTAAGCGTAAGTATTACATGTTGATGAGTAACAGTTATATTCGTGTTGATCTACGCTGTTGTTGTTGTTGTGGTCTTCTGCCCAGAGACTGGTTTGATGCAGCTCTCCATGCTAATCTATCCTGTGCAAGCTTCTTCATCTCCCAGTACCTACTGCAGCCTACATCCTTCTGAATCTACTTAGTGTATTCATCTCTTGGTCTCCCTCTACGATTTTTACCCTCCACACTGCCCTCCAGTACCAAATTGGTGATTCCTTGATGCCTCAGAACATGTCCTACCAACCGATCCCTTCTTCTGGTCAAGTTGTGCCACAAACTCCTCTTCTCCCTAATTCTATTCAATACCTCCTCATTAGTTATGTGATCTACCCATCTAATCTTCAGCATTCTTCTGTAACACCACATTTGGAAAGCTTCTATTCTCTCCTTGTCCAAACTATTTATCGTCCATGTTTCACTTCCATACATGGCTGCAATCCACACAAATACTTTCAGAAACGACTTCCTCACACTTAAATCTATACTCGATGTTAACAAATTTCTCTTCTTCAGAAACGCTTTCCTTGCCATTGCCAGTCTACATTTTATATCCTCTCTACTTCGACCATCATCAGTTATTTTGCTCCCAAAATAGCAAAACTCCTTTACTACTTTAAGTGTCTCATTTCCTAATCTTATTCCCTCAGCATCACCCGATTTATATCGACTACATACCATTTTCGTCGTTTTGCTTTTGTTGTTGTTCATCTTATATCCTCCTTTCAAGACACTGTCCATTCCGTTCAACTGCTCTTGCAAGTCCTTTGCTGTCTCTGACCGAATTACAATGTCATCGGCGAACCTCAAAGTTTTTATTTCTTCTCCATGGATTTTAATACCTACTCCGAATTTTTCTTTTGTTTCCTTTACCTCTTGCTCAATATACAGATTGAATAACATCGGGGAGAGGCTACAACCCTGTCTCACCCCCTTCCCAACCACTGCTTCCCTTTAATGTCCTTCGACTCTTATAACTGCCATCTGGTTTCTGTATAAAATGTAAATAGCCTTTCGCTTCCTGTATTTTACCCCTGCCACCTCCAGAATTTGAAACAGAGTATTCCAGTCAACATTGTCAAAAGCTTCCTCTAAGTCTACAAATTCTAGAAACGTAGGTTTGCCTTTCCTTAATCTTTCTTCTAAGATAAGTCGTAGAGTCAGTATTGCCTCACGTGTTGCAACATTTCTACGGAATGCAAATTGATCTTCCCCAAGGTCGGCTTCTACCAATTTTTCCATTCGTCTGTAAGGAATTCGCGTTAGTATTTTGCAGCTGTGACTTATTAAAGTGATAGTTCGGTAATTTTCACATTTGTCAACACCTGCTCTCTTTGGGATTGGAATTATTATATTCTTCTTGAAGTCTGAGGGTATTTCAACTGTCTCATAGATCTTCCTCACCATATGGTAGAGTTTTGTCAGGACTGGCTCTCCCAAGGCTGACAGTAGTTCTAATGGAATGTTGTCTACTCCCGGGGCCTTGTTTCGACGCAGGTCTTTCAGTGCTCTATCGAACTCTTCCGCAGTATCATATCTCCCATTTCATCGTCATCTACATCGTCTTCCATATCCATAATATTGTCATCAAGTACATCGCCCTTGTGTAGACCCTCTATATACTCTGCTAAAATACACGCTAAAAAACACTATTCATTGCTTTGAGTAAAGCTGAACTTACAAGTTCTTCTCATATTTTGTCATATAAATGATACTCACTACGGCTGCAGTCTGCAACCGTCTACAGACATTTCGCCGAATATTCGTGTTCTTACTTGTCATCTATAGCGCCGATTTCGTACGCCTTAGACCTTATTGGTTTACTAGCACTGTTCTTGATGATCTTCTTTTCTATCCAAAAAATGCTTTTGTAGTTTGATCATCGATCAATGTCTTTGATTTCTATTTAGCTATACTTCCAAGTGATCCTGTTCATGAGAATTAGACCAATTGCTTCCTTCAAGAGATACATTTCTCATTTGTAGCTTTTTCAGTAACATTACTTTGTTCTGACATACATATTTATGACTGAAGCTATAGCAGTGGAGACACTGTCCTCCACTGCGAATACAAATACAGTTTCGTAAAGTACTGCATACCATAAGGAAACGACTGCACCTTGTTATCTGGAGTATCTCAGTCTCACTTCATATGCGTTACATACCATTAGCAAATATACACGAGGGTCCTTCAAAAAGTGACACAACACATTTTCTTTTTTCTGAATGCAGGTTGGATTTATTAAGCATTCCAGGACATCGTATTATTCCCCACTCACAATCTCCGCGTTAACTGAGACAGCCTGAGGCCACGTTAGTGCGAGGCTTGTGTACCTGTATAATACCACTCTACTGATCGACGACGGATCCAACGCTTTGCTGCCTCAACAACGTCCCCATCACCCAAACCGAGCGAGGTGGCGCAGTGGTTAGCACACTGGACTCGCATTCGGGAGGACGACGGTTCAATCCCGTCTCCGGCCATCCTGATTTAGGTTTTCTGTGATTTCCCTAAATCGTTTCAGGCAAATGCCGGAATGGTTCCTTTGAAAGGGCACGGCCGATTTCCTTCCCAATCCTTCCCTAACCCGAGCTTGCGCTCCGTCTCTAATGACCTCGTTGTCGACGGGACGTTAAACCCTAACCACCACCACCACCATCACCCAAGTACTGCTTCAGGCAGAGTGCGTTCTTCATTTGGCCAAACAGATGGAAGTCGTCAGGTGCGGGATCAGGGCTACAGAGTGGATGACGAAGAACAGACCAACGAATTTTTATGAGCTGCTTTCGGATACGCAGGCTCGTGTGAGGCCTTGCGTTATCATACAGAAAGAGACGTTCGTTAGCATTTTTGTGGCGACAAACACGCTGAAGTCGTTTCTTCAGTTTCCAAAAGGTAGCACAATACGCTTCGGAGTCGATCGTTTCACCACGAGGGAGGTCACCAAACGGTACAAACCTTTTAGAGCCCCGAAGACCGTCACAATGATTTTACCAGCTGAGGGAGCGGCTTTGGACGTTTCTTTGGAGGAGAAGTAGTGTGGCGCACGCCATGGATTGCCGTTTTGTTTCCAGTTCGAAGTAACGAATCCATGTTCCATCGCTTGCAGCAATGATGTTTGGTGAAAAATTGCCACCATCAGCCTTGTAACTCGTAAGCAATTCCGTATATGTGGTCCTTCGTTGCTCTTTATGGTCTTCTCTTGACAGGGTACAGTACCGCCCGACATTGAAAATAGGTACAACATACTTCATTGTTCTTGTCAGAACAACACATTTTTTGTAAAAATAACTCAATTTCAATTAATCCAGCGAAGCCGGATACCAGTGTAGGAAAGAATGACAATTTATTTATTTAATTCATCACATGTGCACTCCCACAAAATAAATCCCTACATCCAGTTTGGTGAGATCTGTGAAATGAATGAATGTATGGTCGTCTGCTAACCGCAGATAGTGAATGTGAATATATGATCATCTTTGAGACGACCCTTTGGTCACCTTTGGTGGGACCAAAGAGATGAAATTTGCCTGAGCTTTGAGCGCCTGAAATGTGGCTGACCAATACGGTAGCAAGGTGCTCCCCCACTTCGGCAGAGGTGCGAGAGGACCTGAAGAACAGCCATGTTTCAGCACTCTGCCGCTGGATCTAGTGTTGGTAAGACCTGTCTTAGGCGTGCTCCGTAAGGACAAAAGAGTGGAGACATGGTAAGCATGTGAAATACTTAAGAGTAGTTTAGAATAATAATTTCTCTATTTCAGGAACTTTGGTGGGGAGAATTAAATGTCAGGCAGGTAATATTATTGGGATCGTAGTAATCTTCGGAAGTGACCAACGGTCACAATGAAACCACATGTAGCAATAAGTTGAAATACTTCCGAGTGCTTAAGTTAAGCTGAATTACTAGCGTGTGTACTATAAGTTGGAAATATTTAAGAAATGGCGTGTGCAGGACTTGAAATTAGAGACGAGTACTTCCACGTGGTGAGTACTGTGTGAGTCTCAATCTGTGTGTGAGACAAAGGATAAAGAGAAGTGCTCGTCCATAGTATCAGTTGAGACTCGCGTGTGTGATGAATTTGTTCTTAATATTACTTTGCGTGTTGTGTTTCCATGTGACGCTTGATTCAAACTATAATACTCTGAGACAGAAGCAAGGTGAGTCAGCCGTCTATCCAGCAACGCCACTTGGCTTGCATTGCTCAGGAAGACGTGCATATAACGTCCAGAGTTCGTAGTAGGAAAGAAAAGTTACGAAGTGGGGCAGTGTCTTGTGAAACTGGGATGAATACTAATTGAAGTGGGAAAGCTGAAAGTGATGTGATTATAGTGTTGTGACTATTCCTTATGTTGTATTCCATGTTGTACTGTGGTGTATGTCATGTAATTTAAGTATGTGTGGTTTGTATGGGAGAGTAGCAAGGTAGTTTCAGAGGTAGTGGGTTATGCATGTTCCTTTTGTGGGTTGCTCGCTCTGGAGGAAAGTTTCCTGATGATGGTTGTGAGAGTCGAAGTGTGAGATATAGCAAAAGATCCACCATCCTATCCAGAAAGTGCACTGTAGCATTAAATAATTACGAGACTTTAAGATAGAGAATCACCAATGTAAAGCCATGCCCACTGGGCGAAATTTCTAATGTGTTATTGTTGTAGGTTATGGAATTTGTGTGTTTAGGTTATAGAATTTATCGGAATAAATAAGATAGTGAAAAGAAAAAGACTGGTGGCCTTTTCCTTCGAATTCTATGTTGTCATGATATCCAGAATTTATAATGTGTGCGCCACTCATATTCAGTGCGATGGCCACGTGTTGATAAAAGCCGTTAAATAAAAAAACAAAATGTGGTATTGTCAGTGCGTAGTGAACAGTCAGAGTTCTGTAAATTACTGATAGTCAGATGTGCGTTTCCGTTGCCTAATATTCATACAGGAGGGTAATTTGTAACTTAATTTTAAGTACGAGAGTACATGTTACTCGATAAATAAGAGTGAATCCATTCGCTTGGCAGACCACTCATCTTGCAGGCCTGACTGCTTGATGCCACAGTATGAGCAAGGCATGTGGGTGCCTCTCACTCTTAACGGGCGAGCAACCCAGAGGCCATGCGCCTTTGAGTACTCCAACTGGTGGACAAGTGTGTCAGTACTACCAAAAGAGATGTCCAGTCGTCCAGGGAGGTATTTGACTATGAGCCTTCGATCGACATGATTCAGAGCGTCCGCGCGTTCAGTATCGCTGGAGACACAGCTGTGTCCGGCTGGCCAGCACGCAGGAGACTGGAAGGGTTTGCGCGACCTTGTTGATATGACGACAGACGCCGTACCCAACGACTCAACGTGCTTTTGTTCACTTGCAGGTTTCCGTAGACTTCCTGCAAGCGCGTACGAACCTCTGTGATGCTCTAGTTTTTTCGACAAAAGAAACTTAACGATAGTTCTCTGCTTGGAACGCAGCTTCGTTACAGAAGCCATTTTGAAGGTTACTTACAGTGCCGCCAACTGTCGGATCTTCATGAAACTATAGGGGCTGAAGCAGGAATATACAATTATGTCCACTAAAAATTCCGTTTTTTTTCCAACCGATAAATGATTAGGGCAGCAATTAGCAGTGATACGCATAACTTTCACCAGAGCTCATACGCTTTCTCGTGTTTAGTGTTGTTACCAGGAGGTGTGAGCAGCGTCAGATGTAGTGTGGTCACTATGAAGGACGTGAAAATGCCCCGTACTCATGTGATACAGCATTATCAGCACCTCGCTGGGTTTGTAACGGGCCTCAGTGTCGATCTTCATTTGGCAACCGGGATTGTGCACTGTCAAGATTTGTAGAACATTTCCATATCACAGTGACCCGACTTTGAACTCCATGGGTAAGAGAGAGCAGGCACACTCGGTGAAGTTAAAGGTAGACTAGGGAGATTGGCGTATTGTGCACCAAGCACATTGTAACCCCTTCACATATACACCTACCGCCCGAAAACAAGCTATAAACGTCTTGCTACGTTCTGTGTCATTCTGCACCATTGGTCGGAGGTTAGCACGAGCCAGAATAGCGAATTATAGTCCCATCTGTAGGCTAATGTTGAAACCTTCTCGTCTCCTCTATATCTCTTTTCTTACGCAACCTTCCCTTTTACAATCTCCTATGAAACCTCCCATTTAGATTTCTACCTCGTGCTTAATAATAACAAATGAAATCTTCCCTTTGAAATTAATTCTCTTTCTCAATCTTCGCATACAAATTTAAATGCTGCGTATTAAAAGTTATTTTCTGATTATTTCGATGAAACGTAGATGGTGTCGTCGTCGTGGCCCTTAGTCGTTACCTGCAATAACCCAAAACTATTCCTTACCTTTTTTACTGTTACTGGATCGCCATCTGACTGCTACATCGAACTGCGACATGAATATACTTACTCTGTTTTACTATACTCTATTAGCTGCTGGTGGGCGTTCATAATAAGTGGCTGTATTTATTACCGAAGCTGACGTTATTCTTTAATAGCAAATCTGAAGTTATTCTTTAATTAATTTGAACGAAGTTACGTAATTTATAGTTAAACTTTTCTTGACAGCAATAAAATTTTGAAAAGTTTTACGTTGATGGTTTTTGGGATGGATTATAATCGGAAATGCAATATTGCTGGCAAAAATTAATTTTATTCTGAATGAAATGATTTTACAAACGTTCAAATGGGACTTACTTTTTACAATAATCTTACAACTAGTATTGTGCAAACATACCTTCAGTAGTCTTGAGTTTCTCAAAAAAAATAATTCAATAATATTAGTTCCTCTTATGATAATAGTTAGCTGATGTCTCTGTACATCCGTTTATAATCTCTTGTAAATCATAGCTAGTGGCTGGCAGGCACACCGCTCCTCTCAACCTCTCGCTTCAGACCTGCTACCGACTCGCTTCACTTCTCGCTTACTACTGACTTCATACGAACGCTAAAGTGCGATTTTCTTGCCAACAATGCTTTCTGTTGCAGACAATCCCTGCTACCATTACAAAATGTATCAATGCGCGGTCTTTCCCGCTCTTTTCTTAAAATGTATGCATACACGGTCTCTCCCGCCCTTTTTTAAATTATATCAATGTGCGGTCTCTCTTGCCAACAATACTTTGGTGCAGATATTCCCTGCTACCACAATTATTTCCAACATGACAAATATTAATTATTCCCACTTAATCCTATTAATAAAATATAAACATGTTTCATAAATTGTGGTTTGACAATAGACAATGGTAATATACACTTCTTCCACCGTTAACGCCGAAACCAGCGGCTCCATTTGGCGTGGTGCCGTAGATTAGATTAGATTAGATTTACTTTCATTCCAATTGATCTGTAGTGAGGAGGACCTCCAGGATGTGGAACATGTCAGAAAAACAACAATACATGACAAATATTTACAACTAAAACAAATAAGCTAATGTACCATTCCACAGGTCCCAAGTTGAATGATCGTCATTTTTTAATGAACACTAAGAGTCATTTTACAAATACTAATGCACTGAATTTAAAATAAGAAACTTTTTTATTTATTTATAAGGTAATAAACATGTAATTCAATTACTGTAATACTTATTTACAATGAACACATTACTGCACTGAAATGGTGCAGAAGTTAGATTATACTTTTACACACACACACACACACACACACACACACACACACACACACACACAAATTTTCAATGAACACATTACTGCACTGAAATTGTGCAGAAGTTATGTTGTACTTATATACAAATCAGTTGGTTTTACTAAGAAATTCATCAATGGAGTAGAAGGAGTTGGTCACCAATAAATCCTTTAGGCTTCTCTTAAACTGAATTTCATTGGTTGTTAAGCTTTTTATGTCTGCTGGCAAGTTATTGAAAATGTGTGTTCCTGAATAATGCACACCTTTTTGTACAAGACTAAGTGACTTTAAATCCTTGTGAAGATTATTCTTATTTCTAGTATTGATTCCATGAATTGAGCTGTTGGTTTGAATAAGTGATATATTTTTAATGACAAATTTCATTAAGGAATAAATATATTGGGAAGCAGTAGTTAGTATCCCTAGTTCCCTAAAAAGGCTTCTGCAGGATGTTCTTGAGTTCACACCACATATAATTCTTACTGCACGTTTTTGTGCCCGGAAAACTTTAGCTTGGCTTGATGAATTACCCCAAAAAATAATCCCATATGACATTATGGAATGAACCAGCAAGCATGGACTACTGTCGAAAGGCGTCGCGTTGTGTTCAGCAATGATCCCTGATGACCATCGTGGGCAACTATGGTGGTTGTCTGGGCAGACGTCCTATTTCTCCCAAATTTTTATAAAGCCGCAATGGTGTTACTCCTGACGTAATGGTGCGGAGAGGCATCGAGCATGACCTCTGGTCGCAGCTGGCTGTGACTGATGAACGTTTGAAGGCACAATAGTATCTCACGAACATCCTACGTTCTCATGTGTCACCTCTCGTGCGACAGTACCGTCGTTCCACTTTGCAGTAGAACAATGCTTGTCTTCATGAGGCAAGTGTCTCTATGAACTGTCTCTGTGATGTTGAGGGTGTCCTGAGGTCAGCAAGATGCCAACACCAGTCCGCGATAGCACTTGTGTGGGATGAGATCGAGTGTCAACTTCGTCCCAGTGCCACTGTTCATGGTATCAAGGACCAGTTACAATAGTTGTGGACCGGCTTGCCTCATGACAGGGCTTTAAGTGTCTCAATACGTCCTTCCCAACCGTATCACTGCATGCATCTAGGCCGAGGAGGTTCAGTGTCAAACTGATAAGTAGGCACATACCACCGAGTTCTTTACAAATTTGACTTGATTTTATAATCACCAAAATACAATCACATGGTTACTCAATCCATAAAGCCTAGTTTCGTTTTCTTCTCTCTTTCTCGGTACTTCAGTTTTCTGTCAAATGTAGAACTATAAAAATGAAAGTTTATTGTGATGAAATAGTACTATGAACTTCAAGGCCAATTATTTTCGGTTCCGTCCATAAAATCGCTGTTCGGTCGAGAGACAACACGTTGGTGATTCCTGAATGGGGTGATTTAGTTACATAGTATACACTATAATGGATCCGATGTTGACGTCACATCCTATCCATCACTCCGTGAGCGACGCGGACTCGTATTTCGAGCGGAGGGAAGGAATGCTGGGGAACTGAAACTCATCATGGCAGAGGTTGCACTGAAAACGCTTTTACGTCGTTCCCTCAGAGGAAGCGTCACGAATAGAACTGACAGCATTATGAATGTAACATTAGCGCTAGCGGCCATTAATAATACACTAATATAAACGTCGAAACCGTGGAAAACAGCTGTTGCCTTATTACATCTAAACCTACATGTGTACTGTGAAAGCTACCGTGCGGTGTGTGGCAGAGGGTGCATTGTGGACCAGCATCATTTTCCCCATCATCCTATTCCATTCACATATGGTATTTGGGAAGAATGCTTGTCCGCACACTTTCGTTAACTTGAGTTTCTCTATATTTAGCGTTGTGCTCGTTACGCAAAATTTATGTTGCACGAAATACTATGTTTCTTAATTCATTTTGCAGCGTCGTGTAACGCTCACTAGTGGTTAGTATATTTTATTTCACGTCAAGCGCTAGTTGTCACAAAACTGCATTCTCTGTTTCCATAGATCGCAACAGTTTTGGCTGACTTACTTATATTTACCGTAATTACTCAGGTCCACTAATGCACTATCTGCTTGTTCAGAATAAAAGATATCTGTGACACAAAAACACCTCTTAAAGAGATAGCTTGAAAGTTTCTTTTTTTTTTAATGATTTCATTTAACACGCTACATTTACAGGGTGTTTCAAAAATGACCGGTATATTTGCAACGGCAATAAAAACTAAACGAGCAGCGATAGAAATACACCGTTTGTTGCAATATGCTTGGGACAACAGTACATTTTCAGGCAGACAAACTTTCGAAATTGCAGTAGTTACAATTTGCAACAACAGATGGCGCTGCGGTCTGGGAAACTCTATAGTACGATATTTTCCACATACCCACCATGCGTAGCAATAATATGGCGTAGTCTCTGAATGAAATTACCCGAAACCTTTGACAACGTATCTGGCGGAATGGCTTCACATGCAGATGAGATGTACTGCTTCAGCTGTTCAATTGTTTCTGGATTCTGGCGGTACACCTGGTCTTTCAAGTGTCCCCACAGAAAGAAGTCACAGGGGTCCATGTCTGGCGAATAGGGAGGTCAATTCACGCCGCCTCCTGTATGTTTCGGATAGCCCAAAGCAATCACACGATCATCGAAATATTCATTCAGGAAATTAAAGACGTCGGCCGTGCAATGTGGCCGGGCACCATCTTGCATAAACCACGAGGTGTTCGCAGTGTCGTCTAAGGCAGTTTGTACCGCCACAAATTCACGAAGAATGTCCAGATAGCGTGATGCAGTAATCGTTTCGGATCTGAAAAATGGGCCAATGATTCCTTTGGAAGAAATGGCGGCCCAGACCAGTACTTTTTGAGGATGCAGGGACAATGGGACTGCAACATGGGGCTTTTCGGTTCCCCATATGCGCCAGTTCTGTTTATTGACGAAGCTGTCCAGGTAAAAATAAGCTTCGTCAGTAAACCAAATGCTGCCCACATGCATATCGCCGTCATCAATCCTATGCACTATATCGTTAACGAATGTCTCTCGTGCAGCAGTGGTAGTGGCGCTGAGGGGTTGCCGCGTTTGAATTTTGTATGGATAGAGGTGTAAACTCTGGCACATGAGACGATACATGGACGTTGGCGTCATTTGGACCGCAGCTGCAACACGGCGAACGGAAACCCGAGGCCGCTGTCGGATCACCTGCTGCACTAGCTGCGCGTTGCCCTCTGTGGTTGCCGTACGCGGTCGCCCTACCTTTCCAGCACGTTCATCCGTCACGTTCCCAGTCCGTTGAAATTTTTCAAACAGATCCCTTATTGTATCGCTTTTCGGTCCTTTGGTTACATTAAACCTCCGTTGAAAACTTCGTCTTGTTGCAACAACACTGTGTTCTAGGCGGTGGAATTCCAACACCAGAAAAATCCTCTGTTCTAAGGAATAAACCATGTTGTCTACAGCACACTTGCACGTTGTGAACAGCACAAGCTTACAGCAGAAAGACGACGTACAGAATGGCACACCCACAGACTGCGTTGTCTTCTATGTCTTTCACATCACTTGCAGCGCCATCTCTTGTTGAAAATTGTAACTACTGTAATTTCGAAAGTTTGTCCGCCTGAAAATGTACTGTTGTCCCAAGCATATTGCAACAAACGGTATATTTATATCGCTGCTCGTTTAGTTTTTATTGCCGTTTCAAATATACCGGTCATTTTTGAAACACCCTGTAGCTTTTAGTATATCGCGATAGTTCTACGCAATACTTGGCGTATCTGTGCAACACTGAGCTTCAATAGGTCGAAATAAATTCCTTGAGCAACGTATTTGTGTGTCCAATGAGGCACTTTGGCATCTTTGGAAGGTCAGTTCGCCCACTAGTTGCCGGCCGCTGTAACCGAGCGGTTCTAGGCGCTTCACTCCGGAACCGCGCTGCTGCTACGGTCACAGTTTCGAATCCTACCTCGGGCATGGATGTGTGTGATGACCTTAGGTTAGTTAGGTTTAAGTAGTTCTAAGTCTAGGGGACTGATGACCTCAGATGTTAAGTCCCATAGTGCTTAGAGCCATTTGAAACCATTTTTTTCTTTCCACTAGTCAGTGGGAAGGTCTCGCGTTTGTCTGAACGGGTTTCCGCTGCTCTAGTTCTGTTTCTTGTAATGTTCAGTGTTCTGTGCTGACTGAGGGCGACTGTCTTTGATCTGCGACGGGACGTTAAACTCTAATCTTTCTTCTAATTCTTTTCCGATCTGATCTGCTCTGTAGCTGCCACAGTGATGAAGAAATTTGGTGAAACTATTTCAGTTACTTGCCATAGTGAAGGATAGGTGACTCGATTAGGTATTTCAGGACTGCCTGGAAAATTTCTACTCGCAATTATTCTGCGGTCAGGCTCCCAGCTTTACCGCCTTCCGCATGGCGAAATGGAACCTTACAGGTCGCTTAATTTTTGACTAAATGGAAACTTATTTTAAGACTACTGTTGTCTTTTCAATCCGCAGTACTGTAGACTATAAACTACTAAATTCTCCTGTATTACGAAGTACTTGCTCTCTTATTAAACGTTGTGTACCTAGAATCCGATTGCTCATTGTGAAAATCGCATATATTCGTCCCGCTTTGAGGAGTCATGTGGGTTTGTAAATTAATCCTGTGGTGTCACCGCCAGACACCACACTTGCTAGGTGGTAGCCTTTAAATCGGCCGCGGTCCGCTAGTATACGACGGACCCGCGTGTCGCCACTGTCAGTGATTGCAGACCGAGCGCCGCCACACGGCAGGTCTAGAGAGACGTCCTAGCACTCGCCCCAGTTGTATAGCCGACATTCATAGCAATTGTTCACTGACAAATTACGCTCTCATTTGCCGAAACGATAGTTAGCATAGCCTTCAGCTACGTTATTTGCTACGACCTAGCAAGGCGCCATGACCAGTATATTGAGATTATATAATGTATCAACAAGAGCGATGTTCTCCAATTATGGATTAAAGTTAAGTATTAAATCAACTCCGTACTTTATTTATTAGACTCAACTCCTTTAATTGTTACAGACCTCACGCCAGTCTGCGTAAGCTTAAACGTGTGCATTTCGGCCTCCTCTAGCTACACGGTGTTTGCTCTTCTGCCACCACATCAAATTCCATCAGTTTAGTAACAACAGATGTATTAGTGGACCTATTCCTAATTTATTTCTGACCAAACCTTGTCATTTCTTTGTCAGTTTTATGTAATACCGTGTCATGCTACTACAACGCCACGATGCTTAACTGCTGATAGGTCAGTGACCACTCTCTGACTGAAGGTTGCACGTGCACAACGTTAGAAACAATTATTTTTCTCTTAGTGCGAAATTAGGTCTCAGATGCTGAAAGGTAGGCGGCGACGGCAGTTCTGGCGATCGATGCTCGTTATATGTACCAGGTGTAATCCCGCACCTTTCTTCGACAGCATTTGGAGATAATATTAATAATTTATTTGTTGTTTTGATGGATTAATTATTCTTTCATGCTTGGAATCAATAATTAAATGTTTGATTAGACATGTAGTTGTTTTGCTGAATATGCTGCAAGCAGAAGGCAAACACTCACCTAGTTCTTCGTCGGTTTCTTGACGAATGATTACTTGCCGCTCAGGGTTCAAAAAACCGTGGCTATGCAAAACCCAGTTTCATTTGCGCTTACAACTTATCTAAGTGAATGTCTGTTTCAAGCCTCTTCTATTCACAGCTCACAGCTAACAGGAGTGTTTCAGTTTTCTATAAAGCCCGCACATGCACACACGCACGCACGCACACACACACACACACACACACACACACACACACACACACACACACACACACAACTTACAAGCTGACCACACTCTCTACCGTGCAGCGTGGCGGAGGGCTAGGGCTAAATTTGACCACAAAAAGATCCTCAGTAACTGGCCGCCTGTAACCTTTGCGGCTTTCGTTTTTTTACAACTGACCGCCCCTGCTAAGGGCCATGGCCCACTTCTCCTAGTGCCATGAAAGTTATTCCCTGATGTCCCATTACCCCGTTCCTTGTTCCTAACAACGTTTTCCATACGTTTCTTTCTTTGTGATTCTGAGAAGGACACCCTCATTTCTCCCTCAAACTGAGCCTTATGTTCGATATTAGATTTCTTTTGGTCAGGAATGTCCTCTTCTACTATGCTAGTCTGCATTTTACACTCCTGAAAACTGAAACAAGAACACCGTGAATTCATTGTCCCAGGAAGGGGAAACTTTATTGACACATTCCTGGGGTCAGATACATCACATGATCACACTGACAGAACCACAGGCACATAGACACAGGCAACAGAGCATGCACAATGTCGGCACTAGTACAGTGTATATCCACCTTTCGCAGCAATGCAGGCTGCTATTCTCCCATGGAGACGATCGTAGAGATGCTGGATGTAGTCCTGTGGAACGGCTTGCCATGCCATTTCCACCTGGCGCCTCAGTTGGACCAGCGTTCGTGCTGGACGTGCAGACCGCGTGAAACGACGCTTCATCCAGTCCCAAACATGCTCAATGGGGGACAGATCCGGAGATCTTGCTGGCCAGGGTAGTTGACTTACACCTTCTAGAGCACGTTGGGTGGCACGGGATACATGCGGACGTGCATTATCCTGTTGGAACAGCAAGTTCCCTTGCCGGTCTAGGAATGGTAGAACGATGGGTTCGATGACGGTTTGGATGTACCGTGCACTATTCAGTGTCCCCTCGACGATCACCAGTGGTGTACGGCCAGTGTAGGAGATCGCTCCCCACACCATGATGCCCGGTGTTGGCCCTGTGTGCCTCGGTCGTATGCAGTCCTGATTGTGGCGCTCACCTGCACGGCGCCAAACACGCATACGACCATCATTGGCACCAAGGCAGAAGCGACTCTCATCGCTGAAGACGACACGTCTCCATTCGTCCCTCCATTCACGCCTGTCGCGACACCACTGGAGGCGGGCTGCACGATGTTGGGGCGTGAGCGGAAGACGGCCTAACGGTGTGCGGGACCGTAGCCCAGCTTCATGGAGACGGTTGCGAATGGTCCTCGCCGATACCCCAGGAGCAACAGTGTCCCTAATTTGCTAGGAAGTGGCGGTGCGGTCCCCTACGGCACTGCGTAGGATCCTACGGTCTTGGCGTGCATCCGTGCGGCCCTGCGGTCTGGTCCCAGGTCGACGGGCACGTGCACCTTCCGCCGACCACTGGCGACAACATCGATGTACTGTGGAGACCTCACGCCCCACGTGTTGAGCAATTCGGCGGTACGTCCACCCGGCCTCCCGCATGCCCACTATACGCCCTCGCTCAAAGTCCGTCAACTGCACATACGGTTCACGTCCACGCTGTCGCGGCATGCTACCAGTGTTAAAGACTGCGATGTAGCTCCGTATGCCACGGCAAACTGGCTGACACTGACTTCGGCGGTGCACAAATGCTGCGTAGCTAGCGCCATTCGACGGCCAACACCGCGGTTCCTGGTGTGTCCGCTGTGCCGTGCGTGTGATCATTGCTTGTACAGCCCTCTCGCAGTGTCCGGAGCAAGTATAGTGGGTCTGACACACCGGTGTCAATGTGTACTTTTTTCCATTTCCAGGAGTGTATGTCATTCTTGTTTTTTTTCATCATCTTTTATTTTGCTTCACAACTTTGATGTTACGTTTGTCGCTGATCTCATTTCTAATGTTGCTCGTTACTTTCAGCTTTCCTTGGTTTACGCTCGAAGCCTCCCACCTTGTAAATTTAAACGTGAATGTCCACGATAATTCCTACACATGATGTGCTCCAAAATTTTCCCAAAATTATTGACCGTGGGCCCCTGGTAAAGAAATCTGACTTGAATAATAATATTCCTCACTTTTCAGAACTCTGTCAAGCGACAAAAAGGGTTAGTGTGAAAAGATAGGAACTATAATCGTTTATTAAGTCTTGCCTTATATACTCGGCTTCTGCAGGAGGTAAGTCGTTTCCATTTTCAGCACTAGTGCACGAAAAGCTAATATTGTACGTACTGATGTTGTGGAGAAAGTAAATTCATTCGACAATGTTCCAACAACTGCATGTATCGTAGAATTATGTCGCGTGACCCAACCCCCAATGCTGCGAAAATTCGAAGGAACACAATAACAAATGTGCAGCACAACTACGTGTTATGGCCCGCGAAAATAACTCACTGTAGATGGGTGAGACACGTGTTCATGATTTCCTCCATAAACAAACTAACGAGCAGGGTATCAAACGGATGCGATATTCGTTGACTTCCGGAAAGCGTTTGACTCGACCCCCCACTGCAGACTCCTAACTAAGGTACGAGCATATGGGAATGGTTCCGAAATATGTGAGTGGCTCGAAGACTTCTTAAGTAATAGAACCCCCAATAGTGTGGATCACTGGGGAAAGGTGATAGCCATGGGCCAATTACAGTGCGATAAGGTGTCAACCAAGCAGTGGTGGATGGTGAGTGTTCATCGGAGGTG
Organism: Schistocerca cancellata; assembly: GCF_023864275.1. Lineage (NCBI taxonomy): Eukaryota > Metazoa > Arthropoda > Insecta > Orthoptera > Acrididae > Schistocerca > Schistocerca cancellata. The sequence goes on from NC_064626.1 coordinate 1,259,556,506, forward strand.
AGGGTATCATCTGGAGTGCCCCAGGGAAGTGTGGTAGGTCCGCCGTTGTTTTCTATCTACACAAATGATCTTTTGGATAATGTGGATAGCAATGTGCGGCTGTTTGACGATGATGCTGTTGTGTACGGGAAGGTGTCGTCGTTGAATGACTATAGGAGGATACAAGATGACTTGGACAGGATTTGTGATTGGTGTAAAGAATGGCAGCTAACTCTACATATAGATAAATGTAAATTAATGCAGATGAATAGGAAAAAGAATCATGTAATGTTTGAATACTCCATTAGTAGTGTAGCGCTTGACACAGTCACGTCAATTAAATATTTGGGCGTAACATTGCAGAGCGATATGAAGTGGGACAAGCATGTAATGGCAGTTGTGGGGAAGGCGGATAGTCGTCTTCGGTTTATTGGTAGAATTTTGGGAAGAGGTGGTTCATCTATAAAGGAGACCGCTTATAAAACACTAATACCACCTATTCCTGAGTAGTGCTCGAGCGTTTGGGATCCCTATCAGGTCGGATTGAGGGAGGACATAGAAGCAATTTAGAGGCGGGCTGCTAGATTTGTTACTGGTAGGTTTGATCATCACGCGAGTATTACGGAAATGCTTCAGGAACTCGGGTGGGAGTCTCTAGAGGAAAGGAGGCGTTCTTTCCGTGAATCGCTACTGAGGAAATTTAGAGAACCAGCATTTGAGGCTGACTGCAGTACAATTTTACTGCCGCCAACTTGTATTTCGCAGAAAGACCACAAAGATAAGATAAGAGAGATTAGGGCTCGTACAGAGGCATATAGGCAGTCATTTTTCCCTCGTTCTGTTTGGGAGTGGAACAGGGACAGAAGATGCTAGTTGTGGTACGAGGTACCCTCCGCGACACACCGTATGGTGGCTTGCGGAGTATTTATATAGATGTAGATGTAGATGAGGAGCTCGCGGTCGATATCACAGACAAAGGCAGGTATGTGAAGAAATGAATTCATGAATGCCGAAAGTACTGATATGGCATCAAAGTGGTGAAAGTGGTTATGCAGAATGAATTACCCATCGTGGCCGAATACCACAAATGAAATCTATAATGTTCAACATTGAAACTATACGTCGTCAGCCAAAACACCTTTAAAATAACATTACGAAGCTAATACAGTGATACGAGAGAGAGTCAGAGAGAGAGACAGAGAGAGACAGATAGAGAGAGAGAGAGACAGAGAGAGAGAGAGAGACTATAAGTCACTTGAAGGTAAGAAAAAATGGATACTGGCTTCCACTTGCTCTTTCGAGGAATTGACAGCAAAAGAAGCATGACACGGGACGTTAGTTCAATTTTGTATTTTTTTTTTTAGCATGTGTAAATTTTAGCAGAGCAATGGAAACGCGAATGCACGAAGCTAGTTGCGATCTCAGTAAATCCATCCAGAAACACACAAGACAAGTCGCCATATTACCATTCATTCTACGAAGTGGCAGGAGCCACAGTAGTTACTCACGGTTCTTTGAAATTAATTGTGGCGGCTCACTCACTGCCCGATTGGGTATCACTGGACAAAGCTTCACGTGCAATCAAGCCATACCACACGGTGCTATGCAGAGACACGTCTCGTTAGCAGACGAATTCGGCAGTGAGAGAGAGATTCTCTAAAGATATTTACTCACATTTGGCGCAGCACATAAGCAGCAGTGTTTCATTATCCATCCTTAGTGTGGGTTCATTAGACTGCTCCTTCCGTTCAACACGTCCTGTAGTTCTTCACTTTCACTGATGATAAAAATGTATTCTCGAACCTAATCACGCTGAATTTAATCTTGAGCCTTTATTTTATTTTTGTCATTACTTCTTTGATTTATAGATTGAACAGTAGTGACGAAAGATTGTATCCTTGTCATACAACATTTTTAATCCGAGCACTACGCTTTTGGCCTTCCGTTCTTATTGTTCCCTCTTGTACAATTGTATATTACCCGTATTTACCAATACCTTACCTTTACTTTCATCAGAACTTCTTCCACCATTTCACATTAAACACTTTTACTGTGCCGACAAAGCCTGTGAAAGTGTCGTGATTTTTGTTAAGGTTTATTTTAATAAATACAGCGACCAGCCACTTTGTTATGTATTTTTATTGAAGCTAAGACGCGTTTCGGGCATTCAGATAGCTTCAGTTAGCATAATACATATCTGAATCTTCAGATAGTATATAGTTACAACATCGACAGCAGATTGAATGGTACGACTGGCTTGTGGAAAACAGCAGTTTTGGTAGTTACTACATTTCGCGAATTGTATATTTACGATAAATATTGATTTTTAGGTGTACTTACTATCTACTCTGCACTTTCTTTACTTCTACACTCCTGGAAATTGAAATAAGAACACCGTGAATTCATTGCCCCAGGAAGGGGAAACATTATTGACACATTCCTGGGGTCAGATACATCACATGATCACACTGACAGAACCACAGGCACATAGACACAGGCAACAGAGCATGCACAATGTCGGCACTAGTACAGTGTATATCCACCTTTCGCAGCAATGCAGGCTGCTATTCTCCCATGGAGACGATCGTAGAGATGCTGGATGTAGTCCTGTGGAACGGCTTGCCATGCCATTTCCACCTGGCGCCTCAGTTGGACCAGCGTTCGTGCTGGACGTGCAGACCGCGTGAAACGACGCTTCATCCAGTCCCAAACATGCTCAATGGGGGACAGATCCGGAGATCTTGCTGGCCAGGGTAGTTGACTTACACCTTCTAGAGCACGTTGGGTGGCACGGGATACATGCGGACGTGCATTATCCTGTTGGAACAGCAAGTTCCCTTGCCGGTCTAGGAATGGTAGAACGATGGGTTCGATGACGGTTTGGATGTACCGTGCACTATTCAGTGTCCCCTCGACGATCACCAGTGGTGTACGGCCAGTGTAGGAGATCGCTCCCCACACCATGATGCCCGGTGTTGGCCCTGTGTGCCTCGGTCGTATGCAGTCCTGATTGTGGCGCTCACCTGCACGGCGCCAAACACGCATACGACCATCATTGGCACCAAGGCAGAAGCGACTCTCATCGCTGAAGACGACACGTCTCCATTCGTCCCTCCATTCACGCCTGTCGCGACACCACTGGAGGCGGGCTGCACGATGTTGGGGCGTGAGCGGAAGACGGTCTAACGGTGTGCGGGACCGTAGCCCAGCTTCATGGAGACGGTTGCGAATGGCCCTCGCCGATACCCCAGGAGCAACGGTGTCCCTAATTTGCTGGGAAGTGGCACTGCGTAGGATCCTACGGTCTTGGCGTGCATCCGTGCGGCCCTGCGGTCCGGTCCCAGGTCGACGGGCACGTGCACCTTCCGCCGACCACTGGCGACAACATCGATGTACTGTGGAGACCTCACGCCCCACGTGTTGAGCAATTCGGCGGTACGTCCACCCGGCCTCCCGCATGCCCACTATACGCCCTCGCTCAAAGTCCGTCAACTGCACATACGGTTCACGTCCACGCTGTCGCGGCGTGCTACCAGTGTTAAAGACTGCGATGGAGCTCCGTGTGCCACGGCAAACTGGCTGACACTGACGGCGGCGGTGCACAAATGCTGCGCAGCTAGCGCCATTCGACGGCCAACACCGCGGTTCCTGGTGTGTCCGCTGTGCCGTGCGTGTGATCATTGCTTGTACAGCCCTCTCGCAGTGTCCGGAGCAAGTATGGTGGGTCTGACACACCGGTGTCAATGTGTTCTTTTTTCCATTTCCAGGAGTGTATTTTGCAAAAAAACAGCCATGTATACACTATGTTACCGAATGACATCTTTGCTTACAGAAAAATACAATCTTTGACCACAGATGTGTTTTCCGGAAGTAAACAAAGATGTCAGTCGGCAACATGGTGGATACTGGGCAGTTTTGTGCAAAATAGAAGTAAAACAATGCAGAGTTCAAAGTAAGTACACCTTAAAAGCAATATCAAGTAAATGTACAGTTCATGAAGTGTGCAGGCAAAGAAAATTATTTTTCACAGGCCAACTGCAGCATGCAATCTGCTATCGATGTTTCAACTATGTACTGACTGAAGTTTCAAATACGTACTATACTAATTGAAGATGGGTGAAAGCCCGAAACGCGTCTTTGCTTAACTCAAAAAATATATATGATAAAGGGGCTGGTCGCTGTATTTACAAAAGTAATGTAATACAGCTACTGGCACAACAGTCAAAAAATGGAGGTTATTGTTCTTAACTCTTGCTTCCGTTATCAGTCGGGATGTCAAAACTGTCTGCCTAGTGTCTTTTACCTTTGCGAAAGCTAAACTTTTCGTCTTCTTTCTGACTTCAATTTTATTTTCGATATTCTACAGAGAAAGCAGTTTCGTTCAGGGTAGGTCATTATGTTTTTATTCAGAATGTATTCTGGAGTACCGCCGCAGATGGAGGAACAAGACGTAGTATGGCCGGTGTGTGTTGCACTTCTGATACCTGTCCGTTTTTTCCTTTTTTTTTCTCTAATTTGTGGGTACAGTTCTCTTATCAAGTGACCAGCGTCTAATTATTATCAGGAGTGGCGCTAATCCACTTGAAAAGTCGTGTACGACATGACAAATTTCTTACCGTGTGGTCTTGTTTCATTTCAGTGATTGTAGTAATCTTCATGTAACTCACCTTTGTACCGTTATTGCAAATAGTTGTGTGGGACAGTCATCCATCTTCCTTTGTGATAGAACGTTTTGAGACAATTGTTAAATTCTTAACTTTCATTTCGTAATTACCTACCTCGAGTCTAGTCTCCTGAGTACGATGGTTATTGGTATGCAAGAGGAGCACGATTAGCTTCAAGTTACTGTCACCAAACTGTGTCACCTAGACCAGATCTTTCAGTATTCGATTGCGTGTCGGCTGCTTCTCCGAGATCTAAGTGGGCAAAGTGACGAGAATTTGTACTTACAAGGGAACATACCCATCGCATCCCCCTCAGATTTAGTTATAAGTTGGCACAGTGGATAGGCCTGGAAAAACTGAACGCAGATCAATCGAGAAAACAGGAAGAAGTTGTGTGGAACTTTGAAAAAATAAACAAAATATACAAACTGAGTAGTCCATGTGCAAGATAGGCGGCATCAAGGAGATTGTGAGCTCAGGGGCGCCGTGGTCCCGTGGTTAGCGTGAGCAGGTGCGGAACGAGAGGTCTTTAGTTCAAATCTTCCCTCGACTGAAAATTTTACTTTCTTTATTTTCGCAAAGTTATGATCTGTCCGTTCGTTCATTGACGTCTCTGTTCACTGTAATAAGTTTAGTGTCTGTGTTTTGCGGCCGCACCGCAAAACCGTGTGATTAGTTGACGAAAGGACGTGCCTCTCCAATGGGAACCGAAAACATTTGATCGCAAGGTCATAGGTCAACCGCTTCCTCCACAGGAAAACACGTCTGATATATTCTATACGACACTGGTGACAGCATATGCCTTGAATATGTTGTCGACCCACCTAACTAGTACACTTGGCGAATGGATAAAAAGATTCTTCTACTTGCCCGATTTAGGTTTTCTTGTGGATGTGATAATCACTCCCAAAAAAGTGATGAAAACACAAGAGTTTCTCACATAAACTGAAAATAAAAAGTTAAAGTTTTCACTCATGGGAAGACTTGAACCGAGGACCTCTCGATATGAGGCTGCTCACGCTAACCACGCGACCACGGCGCTCTTAAACTTACATTCTCCTTAATATTGCATATCTTACGCATGGACTACTCAGTTTGTACATTTTGCTTATTTTTTCATAGTTCCACACAACTTCTTCCCGTTTTCTCGATCGATCTGCGTTCAGTTTTTCAAGGCCTATCCACTGTGCCAACTTATAACTAAATCTGAGGGGGGTTCCCTTGTTAGAGAGACGAAAAAAAGAGCAGGTTAGTGAACTGTGACGGCGATTTTGTCTTAATGCCTAACTGAAAGATTCGACACTGCTTGACGTCATGATTTTGATCACTCGGTAGGCTCCAGTCAACAAACGACCGTCGACAGACCACATCACACATGTCCGTCTCAATATTATCATTTGTAATTTGTTTCTTCCCAGATGATGTCACAGTGCACGCAACACTGACATGCCTGTACAACTGAAAACTGAACGTGAAGGCTATTATCCCGGCGCAATTCACGCGACGAAGATCGTATTCGCAGCCCCGTACGTAACTCACAGAGAGGGATAGATAGGATAGGTTGCATTGGGGCCGGCATTAGTGGCGGCCGTTAGTCATAGCGGGGCAGAGGGGAGGGGGGAGGGGTGATCCCCTAAGGGAATCCCCTGACATGTCGCCCCTCCGCAGGATTACGCAAAGTGCCACGCCATTAGGGACCGACAGCGAACGATGGTTCCCAATCTGTAGCCCCGCATTACAAATAAAATATAGCTGTTCGTGACTGCTCCCCACTAATCCTGCTTACAAACAGAAGTATTCGATGGCGTGCACTTCTCCACGCTGCAGGCAAACAAACTGGTGGGAAGAACGAAAGGTTACACGGTTGATGGTGAAATGTCAGTCGTTAGACAGCGTCAGATTGATTCCTCTTCAAATCTTCAGAGTTCTTCAGTGCTCGACATTTCGATCCCTTGGTTGCGATATTCGTCAGGATTACACTGGCGTCCCTGGAAGGCGGAACACTGTTGAAAGACTTTGTTGTTTTCCTTATAAAGGTCATTTTTCTCCGATCTTCTTGAGTAAAACTCTTGAGGTTGCCATTGGTGAGCCCTGTCATTAAGAAAATACCGAAAACTGTTATAGAAAGAGAGGAGATCCAAAATATTATTTCCTAAAGTTTAAAAGAAAACAGGGAAAAACAAAAAAACATAGGATTAATTTTCGTAGATACAGAAAAGGCGTATGATACTGTTCGAAGAAAATTACTTTGGAGAGCACTACACATGGTAACATAAACCCTCCTTGATTAAAATAATACAACTGATGTATAAAGATAACATTTGTCAAGTGAAAGTTGGTAATGAACTTTCACAGAAATTTAGAACAAGCAAAGGCCTTTTACTGAGTTGTTCCATGTCACCATCATTCTTTAAAACCTATATAGATATTATCCTTAGAACATGGTCTCGTAAATGTAAAAGTTTGGGATTGGAAATAAGAGATGGAGTTTACCTACATCGTTTATTGTTTGCTGAGATCAAGTAGTCGTAGCACAAGACGGGGAGGATGCTAACTATATGTACAATCAAGTAGCAGTAGCATACAAAACTTGGGGTTACAAGATTAATTACCAAAAAAACAGAATATGTGACTGAAGATTCAGATGAGCTATACATTGAAGGAAAGAAAAAAAAGGATGAACACCTTCTGTTATTTGGGATTCATTTTAGAAATCGAGGGAAAATCAGAGTCAGAAATCAATAAAAGAATTAGTAGCAGACGGAAGGTCACTGGGATGCTTAACTCAGTCTTATGGAGCAGGGATGTAATGAGCAGAACTAAAAAATTAATATACAAATCCATATGAGAGAGTGTGGTTCTGTACGGAACGGAGACCTGGACAGTTAACCTGAAGCACATTACAAAGTTACAAGCTATAGAGATGGACTTCTGGAGAAGATCGGCAAGAATCTCCAGGAAAGAAAAGATACGGAACACCGAAGTAATAAGGAGAATGGAAATAAACGAAAGAATATATGACGTAATGGATAGGAAGAAATTACAGTGGTACGGGCATGTACGACGAATGGAGGAAGCCAGAATACCATAATTGCAGTGGGAAGCGGAGGGGGGAAGAAGAAGAAGACGACCTGTGACCACCTGGCTCCAAAATGTACAGCACACAGTGGGGTGAATGGGCGCAGAGGAAGAGGACACACAAGATCGAAACACCTCGAGAAATATTTTGAAAATATGGTTTAAGAAAGTTTATTCTTTGTATAGTAATTTTCGAGTTTATTATTTTGTTGGAGATAAGCCTATGTAATGAGAAAGAGCTCAAAATAATAATAAGATGAAAATAATTCTTCATTCAAAATTAATGTCTAGATGGTGTTTACGTAAGATAATTAAACTCTGACGTTTCGCTTGTGAGCAACAACCATATTCAGATCACGCAGATAATAAATACGGGTTGAAAATGGTTCAAATGGCTCTGAGCACTATGGGACTTAACATCTGTGGTCATCAGTCGCCTAGAACTTAGAACTAATTAAACCTAACTAAGCTAAGGACATCACACACATCCATGCCCGAGGCAGGATTCGAACCTGCGACCGTAGCTGTCCCGCGGTTCCGGACTGAGCGCCTAGAACCGCTAGACCTCCGCGGCCGGCAAATCCGGGTTGAACACATACTGCATGCACCTTTAGTAATCATCATGCAGTGAGATGCATTTATATATAACGCAACTTGAATGAGAGACTTAGTGCTTACAGCAACAATAAAACAGAGCTAGGGTGTACACCACGCTCGTACGACACGCAGGGTAAGAAACCTTGTATATCAGCTAAAATCATTTCCAGACTTAACTTGCGGTTGTATGAAAGGGAAGATAAATTTTTGTGCCGTCGAACATCGTTTACTTTTCTCGCTGAACTATCCTTTCATGCAGTTGTAAGTTAAGGAGTGATGTGAGTTTTACCGATATAACAGTTTGTTCAGACTCTGTCTCATACCAATGACTAGCAACCGTGCGTTTTTAAAATTCGTAATCTTTTCGCATTCTTCTTGGCGCTCCGCTACCGCCGATTTTATATATCGTGCTAAACCTTGTGTCGTGTTTGTGCTCTTTACCGCCTCGTTTTGTATTCCTTCCAGTTTCACCGAAATATACTTTACCGGAACCACAGGACACTCCCGCAATGTGGATACGACCAGGTGCATCCGCTGCAGGCCTAAAGAAGTCTTCCCCGGAGGATTCTGCCTGGCAAGGATTCTGCTTGGTAACCTAACAATACGACAGCCTTATTTGTGTAAAGGTTGGTTGGTTGGTTGGTTGGGATTGAAGGGACCAAACAGCAAGGTCATCAGTCCCTTGTTTCAAATGTGGTCCATTACGATAGTGTGATATCTCAGAAAAGTCAGAACGATAAAAGAGAAAAGGCCAAAAACTGTACAAGGGCAGTCATGTTGTCAATGGTAAAAACAAAATGAGGTAAGTCAGCAAGAGAGAGAACTCAACGCTATAGTAGAGGCAGGAAATATCCCACCCCTGAAGCAGCAGAGGCAAGACCACCTGCGACTTAAAAGGTGCAACCGCTAGAATGTAGAAGTGCGTGTGGGAGAAGGAGACTAACCAATCCTAAAAAATGATAAAAACAGAGTAAAAGAGGAGAAAAGAGGATCGCGGTCAGGGAGAGGAGTCGGTAATCTCCAAATACGGCTTACAGTGGGAGACACCCCAACACTCACCGCCCTGTCCCAACACCAGAGAGAGATTAAAAACCTTTAAACTGAGAATAAAAAACACTTTTCCGGAGGAAACCGAGAACCAGGTCGACCATCCGGGAATTGTCAGCCTACATCAAAGGTAAAGTGCGTGGGAGCCTGTACTTAGCACGCAGAGCCAAAAGAAGGGGGCATTCAACCAAAATGTGGGCTACTGACTGGAAGGTTCCACAACCGCAAAGTGGGGGTGGCTCATCACGTAAAAGAAAAGCATGGGTCAGCCTGGTATGGCCAATGCGGAGACGATACAGTGTGGTCGAGTCCTTTCGGGAGAGGCGACAGGAAGAACGCCACAGGCCTGGTGTCACCTCAATCGCACGAAGTTTATTGGACAGGGAAGTAGCCTCCCAAGAGTTGGCCCATGACTGTGCGAAGTGGGATTTGATGTGAAGCCGTAATTCTGCTGCAGGAGGATTACAGAAAACGGGGGGTAAGTGACTGCTCCCCAGCCAAACGATCAGCGAGCTCATTACCCGGGATACCCACATGGACAGGGACCCAAAGGAAGTCAACGGAACAAGCAGCACGGTGAATATCAGCGAGCTAGTCATGGATGGCAGAGACCAAGGGATGGCGCGAATAACATCGGTCAATAGCCAGAAGGCCACTCATTGAGTCCGTACATAACAGAACGTGGTTGTGTTGGGACTGTTTAATAAAGGTAAGGGCCTGGAAAATTGCCATCAATTCCGTAGTAAACACCCCACATGTAGGTGGCAGCAGATGAATTTCCGTTCCAACAAAGGACGTGAAGGTTGTGTAAAGATCATCGAAACAGCGGACTATCAATGTTTCTCTTAGGAAATCACTCTGTGATTGTAAGATCTTACTATCGCTGAAGCGGAAAGCACGCGAAGAAATTATGTTCAAAAACGGCTTGCTTCTTTGCTGGGTGGTGGTGCGAAGCAGCGTCTAAACATTTGTTTGAGTTTGTGGATTTCTGTTACGTTCTATTTCATGTCGATTTGCTCGTTCGTGAACGTTAATCAAAAGCTGTCGCTCTAAATCTGTACTACTATACAAACACAAGTCGTAGTTTAACGTTGTTATCAAAAATATCAAAAAAGTTCTTGGCTAATTTACTTCAGAGTATTACACGTTACCTTAATAAATGTTCGGGAGGACGAGGGCTACACTTTTTTTTCAGGTGTATCATCTAAAATTTGCACCGCATATATTGCGGAAATGGAAAGTGCTATTGATGTGCGGTTTTAATAAACTAGGTTGGTAGTCAGGGGTTCATAGAGTTAGCCAGCAAACAGTTCTAATAATACTTACAAAGTGTATTTTTTGAGCAAACATGCACTTTTTTTGAATGGAATAATGCCTACTGACATAAACAAACTAAAAGACGGGTAAAATAGAACGTCGATGGTGTTTTTTAAAAAGATTCTAGTGCGAGACGTTTACGACAGGTCGTAGTTTGAAATATTTCCATACGGACACCCGTTTGTGCCATTCAACGTGCGTAAGTGGTAGGTACGATATTGTTACGTAGGTTGGAACTTAAATATTGGCATCACTGCTGTGGAGACAACATGCAATGGAATCTACTATTGTCTCTGATACCACGCGTTGTTGACATACCTACCTCAACTCCGAGCAAACGGGCTCGCCCGTCCCAAGTCACCGATGTGCGCGCAATCGAGGGAAACGCAGTCACTTGTGAACGAGCGGTCTAACCTAATGGTGTCACTATGTTTTTGAAACAGGAACAACGGAGTTGGTCAAGATCAGACCTTCAATGCACAGTATTACTGTTCCGTTTTTGGAGCATCACTTGCGACCAGCTTTATGAAAGAAGCGGCGCAACCCACCCATCAATTTGCACGACAGTGCGCGGTCGCTTACAGCGCAAGCTGTGGCCGCTCTATTCGGTCGATGGGAGTGGGAAGTACTCTAGTGCTTGTGACTGCAGTTTGATTCGGAAGATAAAATGGAAATTTCGTGTGGCTAGGGCCTCCCGTCGGGTAGACCGTTCGCCTGGTGCAGGTCTTTCGATTTGACGCCACTTCGGCGACCTGCGCGTCGATGGGGATGAAATTACGATGATTAGGACAACACAACACCTAGTCCCTGAGCGGAGAAAATCTCCGACCCAACCGGGAATCGAACCCGGGCCATTAGGAGTGACAGTCTGTCACGCTGACCACTCAGCTACCGGGGCGGACTATTCGAAAGATGAAGGAACCACCTCGTGGCGTTGGCTTCAAAACTGTTCCAGAGATTCGGCAGGCAGTAGACCGCTCGATTCACACCGTCAACAGAACAGACTCTGCTAACGGTATACTACGCCTTCCACATCGCTGGCAACGGGCTCTACACAACGCTGGTGAGTACTTTGAAGGACGGTAACAGGTCCAAACATGTAATTCTTTTGTATCGGTTGTGAATAAATAGTTGCCACTATTTAAGTTCGAACCCTCGTATATTTGCTTACAATGTGCTTGTGTGTTTCTTGAATTCATTGCGACTTGCTAGTCAGTTAGTGTGTGACAGTCCGAGCAGTAGGTCGTAAATGAACGATGGGATTCACTAACGCAGAAAAATCAAACATGTTCATGATGTATGGAGAGCGTAGGAAAAATGCACTTGGTTCTTGTACAGTGTATGCGGCAACATATCTCAATAGACGTCAACCATCCCGGCAATTATTTCTCAACCTCTTCAACCAGTTACGTGAAATTTTTGGTGCAAGAGCTAGGCAACGTAACAGAAGGGAACAAGTGACAACAGAAGAGGGAGAAATTAATGTTGTTGTTGCTGTTGGAGTTGATCCACATGCTAGGTTCGGCGCAATCTCACGAGGAAGTGTCATGAGTCGGGAATGTGTCATGTGCTATCTCCATCGCTATCACATCTCTTTCCATCAAGATTTACATGGAAACGATTAGAAGAATAGTGTTAGCTTCTGTATATGGGCATTAAGACAGGATACTCCAGAGGTATCACATACTCGTTTCGTGATGAAGCTACATTTGTCAATCAATGCCACATAAACCGCCAAGACATGCACACCGGATCAGTTGACAATCCCTGTTGGTTTGATCAGGTGGAGCGTCAGCGTCCACGGAGTGGAAACGTGTGGTATGGGGTAGCGGACCATCACCTCATAGGCCCGTTTTTCGTAGCAGGAACACTGAATGCGCACAAATATCGTAGCCTCCTAACAGACCATCTCCGACGGATGCTAGAAGACGATTTTCAGCTGACTAGCAGGAATCTGTAGTTCCAGCTTGATGGTTGTCCAGCCCATAGTGTAAGAAGTACTACAGCATGCCTTAACGAATTGTTTCCAAATCGTTGGCGGACATATATTTACCGATGATCGTTTGAAACAAGCCACACACAGTATTAAGCAGTGCAATTTGCTTAACAATATTCCTTGAAGTATTTTACTAAAATGACAAATTTCCTTCACCACGAAACCAAACACCTGCTACCGTGTTGTACCCAGTTAACCCTTTCAGACCCTCTGGCTACAATTGTGTACATTAAAATTTACTGTGTCCTGGCTGCAGCAGAAGTATTTTTTACCAATGTTAACCTGAAGCATACATTTGTGAGTGTTCAATATTTCCATCCTGTGCAAGTGCTGCCAAATGTTGGGCTTCATTGTGGAAATATCTGCAATACAGTGTAGCAAATGATGAACGACAGTATACGCAGTTGTGGTTGGTTCGATATATTACACCGTATAATCCAATATTGTTATTGTTATTTTGCATGATAATTATTGAATGAATATTTTACTAATTACTGCAGTAGAGAAAATGTCGAAACTAGTTATCTTGGTCAATATAATGAAGCCAAATATACGAAATATGTTTTGAAAACAGGCACAGAATTTTGTATAAAACTTGCATATAAATTCTTTAAAAAGTCATCTAAGAGCATTACCACATAAATAAAAATTTTCCTTCCATCAGAAAAAAGTCGGGTCCGAAAGGGTTAATTTGGTAATTGTAAGGTAAGCAAGAACTCGTAAATGGTAAGGCTGGTAGCCTAAAAATATTTAAAATTCTCATAAGATATATATTTTAACCGAGAGCCGTGTTGCAAGGAAATTTGGCGTGTTACAACTACCACGTAGTGTAACAGATAAAGTTATGTGCCTTTTGCAAAATTAAAAGGAGGATGATGATCTGTTTACCGTTATTTATACGAAATCTGAATTCATAGGACAATAAACCTTAAAGGAAAAATGCCTCAACTTCTTGTAATCAGCCGGCCTTAGAGGCGGAGTGGTTCTGGGCGCTACAGTCAGGAACCGCGCGACCAGTACGGTCGCAGGTTCGAATCCTGTCTTGGGCATGGATGTGCGTGATGTCCTTAGGTTTAAGTAGTTCTGAGTTCTAGGGGACTTATGACCTCAGAATTTAATTCCCATAGTGCTCAGAGCCACCTGAACTTTTTTTCCTTGTAATCTTGATTTGTGTTCAAAAATTGAGGTTTTCTGGTACCACACAATTATGCTGTTCACCACTTCACCGAAAAGAAAAGCGAATTTAGGCAAAAAATACGTTATTAAGTACATTCTAAGCGGCCTTCTAGGAAATTGAGTGGTCCCAACAAGAATTTTTTATATAAATGGAAGCCTGGAAATAAGAAAACAGCAACCAGCCATGATACGCATTTACACAAATACCGCCTTCACTGGTTTTGATTGGCAGGTTGACCGTCAGATAGCTGTTCATTTTTATACTATACTAGCGACGAAGCAATGATTTGCATTTGCTAAATGTCTACGGGAAGTGGTTACATGACCTAATCTCATTCTCCACCCTCTCTCCGCCAATCTTCTCGTCGCTCTCTATTTCTCTATTTGTCCATCTCCACCTCCTCCTCCCTCTCTCCATCCTCGTCGCACCTCTCTCTGTCTATTTTGTCTTCCCTCTTCCTATGTCCATTTCTTGTCCCCGCACCCCCCTGCCCATCTCCTTTTCCAATCCTTTATGACTTTGAGTCAAATTTATTGATAATGCAGATTTAGATTCCATAAGAGTTTCGAATCTTAAGCTGATAAGCCATAAACATGTTTTTCCTGTTTCCTGCGAAAATTGACTATTAAGAAGAAAACAAAGCAACACATTGTTGTAAATACAAGTGCTGTTTAAAAATGTACCTCATGAAGGACAATACACTTATATGGCAGAAACAATATGTCTAACGGTTTAAATGCACTGCTGCCATAATTAAAACTGACTGTGAGAAGCAACGCCAAACCACACATTTTCGCTGCAGTTGACAGTGTAACAGTGTTTTCTCGCAGTTGGTTTTAACAGAATACCTTTCCACTGTCATTAAAAAAAATGTATCTCCTACCTGTCTGATGTTTTTTTAGAGTATCGTGCAAAAATTTGAAGTAAATTAGTCATTTCGAGAATATATATATATATATATATATATATATATATATATATATATATATATATATATATATATATATTCTCGAAATGACTAATTTACTTCAAATTTTTGCACGATACTCTAAAAAAACATCAGACAGGTAGGAGATACATTTTTTTTAATGACAGTGGAAAGGTATTCTGTTAAAACCAACTGCGAGAAAACACTGTTACACTATATATATATATAGCCTATGTCTGTCTGAAGGTTTATTAGTGTACCACGCAAAATTTGAAGTTAATCATTCAAGAAGCTTTCGAATTGTTTGGTAACAATGGTTCTTCTTTATATACTACACGTATAAATATTACACACAATAAAAACCGGTAGCCTGTGTCTGTCGAAACGTTCATTAGAATGTTGTTGTTGTTGTAAGACTCGTTTGATGCAGCTATCCACGTTATTCTGTCCTGTGAGAGACTCTCCATCTCAAAGTAACTACTGCAACATATATCCTTCTGAATCTGCTTTGCTTTCTGTATTCACTAAACTGATGATCCCTTGATGTCTCCTATCAATCGATGACTTCTTTTGGTTAAGCTGTGCCACAAATTTCTTGTCTCCCCAATTCTATTCAGTAACTCATTAGTTGCGTTATCTACCCATCTAATTTTCATCTCTCTTTTATAGCACGACATTTCAAAAGCTTCTTTTCTCATTTTCTCTGAACTGTTTGTCGTCGTTGTTTCACTTCCATACATGGTTACATTCCGGGCTAATAACTTCATAATAGGTTTGCTAGCCCTTAAATCTATATTCTATGTTAACAAATTTCTCTTCTTCAGAAATGCTTTTCTCGCCATTGCCATCATCAGTTATTTTGCTGCTCAAATGGCAGATCTCATTCGACTACTTTAAGTGTCTCGCTTCCTTATCTAATTCCCTCAGTACCGACTCTTAACTGGACTGCATTTTATTACGCTTGTTTTGTTTTTATTGATGGTTATCTCATATCCTCCTTTCAAGACACTGCCTCTTCCTTTCAACTGCTCCTCCAAGTCCTTTCTTGTCTCTGATAGAATTACTATGTCATCGGGAAATCTCGAAGTCTTTATTTCTTCTCTCAGAATTTTAATTCTTACTCAAAATTTATCTTTGGTTTTCTTTACTGCTTGTTCAATGTACAGATTATATAACTGCAGATCCTGCAGGTGAGCCCACAGCGTTCCGTCTGTTGTTCATAAAATTCACTTTTATACTTAAAATAAATGTACTAGAAGTAGAATTTGACTAAACAATTTTACCGCCGATAGTTCCGTTTGTTTCTGCAACTGGAATGTCTGTAAACAATGCTTTGATGCGTGTTGATCTACAGAACTGACAGGTTTCTGTATTTAGAGACATAAAGCAGCAGCTTAAAGCACATAGAACTGACTTACTGTAACAATATTTAAAAAAGAACAGGTTTATCGTAACGCCAAAAGCGGTTTTAATTAATACACACATCAAAAAAAAGTTTTGCATCACCCCTGTTCCCTGAACTCCTAAAGATGGACGTTGACTATGGATTCTGTATCACAGACATAGTCGCTTTGACTGTAAAGAGATGTCACTAATCCCACTCATAGATGTAAACAACGAGGCATGAGCATCGCCTATTAGACGGAGGGGGTCCGACAGCCGATCAGTTAGTCATTCCAGCAGGAAGGAAGTATATGGCTTGTATTGTCTGTATTTCAAACATGCTTAGAAGGTCAATATCGCGCTTCGATCGCGTCCGCACTGTTACTTTGTGCCAGGAAGAACTCTACCTTCAGGCTGGAAGTGATCTGAGATGATGATGATGATGTTTGGTTTGTGGGGCGCTCAACTGCGTGGTTATCAGCGCCCGTACAATTTCCCAACCTTTGCTCAGTCCAATTTCGCCACTTTCCTCGATGATGATGAAATGATGAGGACAACACAAACACCCAGTCATCTCGAGGCAGGTGAAAATCCCTGACCCCGCCGGGAATCGAACCCGGGACCCCGTGCTCGGGAAGCGAGAACGCTACCGCGAGACCACGAGCGGCGGACTGGAAGTGGTCTGTCGGAATCATCCGACCGTCGTATCATCCTAATATGGGGATGCGTATAGGAGGGGTGTGTGTCAGCACACCGCTCTCCCGGTCGGGACGATGGTCTTCTTTAACTGGAGCCGCCACTATTTGGTCGAGTAGCTCCTCAATTAGCATCACGATACTAAGTGCACCCCGAGAAATGGCAACAACGCATGGCGGCCTACATGGTCACCGATCCAACTGCTGGCCATGCCCAACAGCACTTAACTTTGGTGATCTGGCGGGGACCGGTGTATCCACTGGACATGGAGGAGATACAGAGAGGCAGGAACTGTCGATGACATACCTCACTCAGACCGCCCAAGGGCTATTACTGCAGCGGATGACCGCTTCCTACGGGTTACGGCTTGGAGGAACCTTTTTGTGCAGCCACAGGACGTCGTGTTACGACTCAAACTGTACGCAATAGGCTGCATGATGCTCAACTTCACTCCCAAAGTCCATGGTGAGGACCATCTATGCAACCACGACACCATGCAGCGCGGTACAGGTGGATAAAACAACGTGCGGAATGGACCGCTCAGGAATGGCATCACGTTCTCTTCACCGATGAGTGTTGCAAATGCCTTCAACCAGATAACCGTCGGAGGCATATTTGGAGGCAACCCGGTCAGGCTGAATGGCTTAGACACACTTTCCAGGGAGCGCAGCAAGGTGGAGGTTCCCTGCTGTTTTGGGTGGCATTATGTGGGGCCGACGTACGTCGCTGGTGGTCACGGAAGGCGCCATAACGACTGTACGATACGTGAATGCCATCCTCCGACCTATAGTGCAACCATATAGGCATTCGTCATCATGGACGACAATTCCCGTCCTCATCGTGCACATCTTGTGAATGACTTCCTTCAGACGCCGGCCGCGGTGGTCTAGCGGTTCTAGGCGCTCAGTCCGGAACTGCGGGACTGCTACGGTCGCAGGTTCGAATCCTGCCTCGGGCATGGATGTGTGTGATGTCCTTAGGTTCGTTAGGTTTAAGTAGTTCTAAGTTCTAGGGGACTGATGACCACAGATGTTAAGTCCCATAGTGCTCAGAGCCACTTGAACAATTTTGAACTTCCTTCAGGATGACGACATCGCTTCACTAGAGTGGCGAGCATGTTATCCAGACATGAACCCTATCGAACATGCCTGGGATAGATTGAAAAGGCCTACTTATGGACGACGTGGCCCACCAACAACTCTATTGGATCTACGCCGAATCGCGGTTGAGGAGTGGGACAATCTGCACCAACAGTGCCCTGATGGACATGTCGAAAGTATGGCACGACGAATACAGGCATGCATCAATGCAAGAGGACATGCTACTGAGTAGACAGCAATCTGGACCACCAACTTTGAAGGTCTCGCTGTATGGTGGTACAACATGCAATGTGTGGTTTTCATGAGCAATAAAAGGGACGGAAATGATGTTTATGTTCATCGCTATTCCAATTTTCTGTACAGGTTCCTGAACCGAGGTGATGCAAAACTTTTTTTGTGTGTGTATTTAGTTCCA
Organism: Schistocerca cancellata; assembly: GCF_023864275.1. Lineage (NCBI taxonomy): Eukaryota > Metazoa > Arthropoda > Insecta > Orthoptera > Acrididae > Schistocerca > Schistocerca cancellata. The sequence goes on from NC_064626.1 coordinate 1,259,574,883, forward strand.
GACTAACAGTTTCCATCAAGTGACAGATTGACTCTATATGAATTTCCTTAGCATCAAATACATAAGTGATTTTTCGTTGCATTTTACAGGCAATGTCCATTAGACTCACGTATGCTATAGATGCAACATAAAGTATGTGTCATGACAAGGAATCTTCCTGAGTTTTTAATCAGTAACTTCAGCATGGTGTTTGACTTGAACTAGTTATCTAGAAACCTTTATTATAATACACTCCTGGAAATTGAAATAAGAACACCGTGAATTCATTGTCCCAGGAAGGGGAAACTTCATTGACACATTCCTGGGGTCAGATACATCACATGATCACACTGACAGAACCACAGGCACATAGACACAGGCAACAGAGCATGCACAATGTCGGCACTAGTACAGTGTATATCCACCTTTCGCAGCAATGCAGGCTGCTATTCTCCCATGGAGACGATCGTAGACATGCTGGATGTAGTCCTGTGGAACGGCTTGCCATGCCATTTCTACCTGGCACCTCAGTTGGACCAGCGTTCGTGCTGGACGTGCAGACCGCGTGAGACGACGCTTCATCCAGTCCCAAATATGCTCAATGGGGGACAGATCCGGAGATCTTGCTGGCCAGGGTAGTTGACTTACACCTTCTAGAGCACGTTGGGTGGCACGGGATACATGCGGACGTGCATTGTCCTGTTGGAACAGCAAGTTCCCTTGCCGGTCTAGGAATGGTAGAACGATGGGTTCGATGACGGTTTGGATGTACCGTGCACTATTCAGTGTCCCCTCGACGATCACCAGTGGTGTACGGCCAGTGTAGGAGATCGCTCCCCACACCATGATGCCGGGTGTTGGCCCTGTGTGCCTCGGTCGTATGCAGTCCTGATTGTGGCGCTCACCTGCACGGCGCCAAACACGCATACGACCATCATTGGCACCAAGGCAGAAGCGACTCTCATCGCTGAAGACGACACGTCTCCATTCGTCCCTCCATTCACGCCTGTCGCGACACCACTGGAGGCGGGCTGCGCGATGTTGGGGCGTGAGCGGAAGATGGCCTAACGGTGTGCGGGACCGTAGCCCAGCTTCATGGAGACGGTTGCGAATGGTCCTCGCCGATACCCCAGGAGCAACAGTGTCCCTAATTTGCTGGGAAGTGGCGGTGCGGTCCCTACGGCACTGCGTAGGATCCTACGGTCTTGGCGTGCATCCGTGCGTCGCTGCGGTCCGGTCCCAGGTCGACGGGCACGTGCACCTTCCGCCGACCACTGGCGACAACATCGATGTATTGTGGAGACCTCACGCCCCACGTGTTGAGCAATTCGGCGGTACGTCCACTCGGCCTCCCGCATGCCCACTATACGCCCTCGCTCAAAGTCCGTCAACTGCACATACGGTTCACGTCCACGCTGTCGCGGCATGCTACCAGTGTTAAAGACTGCGATGGAGCTCCGTATGCCACGGCAAACTGGCTGACACTGACGGCGGCGGTGCACAAATGCTGCGCAGCTAGCGCCATTCGACGGCCAACACCGCGGTTCCTGGTGTGTCCGCTGTGCCGTGCGTGTGATCATTGCTTGTACAGCCCTCTCGCAGTGTTCGGAGCAAGTATGGTGGGTCTGACACACCGGTGTCAATGTGTTCTTTTTTCCATTTCCAGGAGTGTAGCTTTTTGGCGTTTTCAACAGAGTATGTGTTGCTAGGTCCACAGGATAAGGTATAGAAGATTCGACATGACGTGAATTTGTTGCTCAAGAAGAAGCGGCTTTATATAGCTTCTGCAGTATGTCAACATTTTGCAACTGAATCTGGTGGTTGAGCGGCAAAGCATGTGTGTGGAAACCTAGCAGTTGCGGCATGAAATCCTGCCAATTCGCGGCTTAGTGCACAGCCTGCGAGGACGTAAGTTGCAGTGCTCCATGCTGTAGCTCACTGGGTTACCTCAGAGTGTTATCGTGCGTGAGTATCGTGTTCCTTTAAAAAAAAAAAAAAAAAAAGAAAAAAATCTTTATTCATAACACAATAATAATTATACAAGAATGACCCACCACCTTATTGATTAGTGGGTCCTATGTTCCTACTGTTTACAAAGGCAGCTTCTACATTACAGCTAATTACAGACAGTTATGTTATTTTAGTACTAGGCAGACTACTTATTTTTACATTAGCTTAACCTCTAGTTACTACAAAAGAACTAATGCTAACTGCCTGCAGCGTTACAATCGTGCCAGTGTAAATATACAAACCTACTGGGAAGCCTTGCCCATAGAGCTAACCCCTATGGGCGTGCCCCTGGCACAGGGCAGGCAAGGATGGTTTGTCGCTGCAGGTTCCTAATTTACTATCCTATTCTAATTACCTAAATCTACGTCTTATTCTACGTCATAGTCGGTGCGTTGTCCTATTCGGGATTGCCCCAGTCCCCCTAGTCCCGGTCGTGGCGGATTCCAACTGCAAAGTCGACCTATCCACGAACGGGCGGTATGGGACCAGAGCTGTTGGTCGCAATCGGTGTTTCCTATTTGTCTAGGCTTGTAGGTCTCTCAAGAAAGCTTTTATTACTTTTTGTGATACCTCGTTGGCCAGTATATTTAGTATATGAAAAGTGTCCTCTTGTCTCAGAAGGTCATAGGTATTTGTGTTTGGTAGTTGTCGTCTCAGTGTCCCGGCTACATCATCGAAAAGGGGGCACTCGTAAACCACATGGTCAGGAGTACCCTCCGGTGCACCACAGTCGCACGCAGGCGTCGCCTTTTTCCCAAACCGACTTAGATAAGTCGGATATGGGCCATGACCGGTGAGAAAATGGAACAATCCCCTAGTTGGCTCAAAATATTTCATTTTTAATCTTTCCCTGACGTCTGGTAGGAGCTGAAAAGTTCTTCTACCAGTTTCGTCTGACTCCCATATCTCCTGCCATAGATCTATCCCTCTTTCCCTTATCTCCCCTTTTTCCCTGGCTATTACCCCCATAATTTCCTCTACCTTGGTGTTAATACCCCTTTTGGCCCAGTACCAAGCGGCCTGTTCCCTAATCTTAATATCTAAGGGGCAGAGCCCCATAATAATTAGCAGTGCTCCACCTGGAGAAGTTCTATATGCCCCCACGGACCTTAGTACCATGTTCCTTTGTACTCTTCTCACCGTCACGGCAGGCACCACCCTCGTGAGCCCGTGAGCCCAGACTCCTGAGCCGTAACCCACTATTGATGTCAGAATACTATTGTGGTAGAGCTTGATTAAGTGAGGCGGGAGGTGGAATCTCTTGTGTCCTATAGAAATCAGGTTATTTAATAATTGTATGGCTTTCTGGGTTACAGTTTCTATGTGCCTTGCAAAGTTCCACCTTTCATCGATGATGATTCCTAGGTAGCGCGTTTCTCGTCTCCGTAGAACGGGCGTTCCGTCGATTCTCACAGTCGGGTTTCTCGTTAGTTGTCCTTTAAGTAGCAGGTAGGTCGACTTAGTTAGTGAGATCGTCATTTTGGTGTTGCGGCACCATTGTTGTAGTTTGTTTATTGCTCGTTCTATTTTGGGTTCTATGTCCTCGCGACTTCGGCCGCCGACCAGCAGGAGGAGGTCGTCAGCGTAGGCTATCACCTCTAGCACTTCTTCGCTTTGTTGCATGCTTTCCAGAAGAGGCTCCATGTGGATGTCCCAAAAAAGAGGACCCAACACAGAGCCTTGTGGGCAACCCTTGGTGATGGTTTTCCGGACTTTTCCGCTAGGGGATGATAGCCATACCTCCCGATCTTCACAATAGCTCCTCAAACACCCATATAGCAGCCCTGGACACCTCTTCTTCCGAAGGCAGGAGAAGAGTGAAGGCCACCACAGGTTGTCGAAGGCGCCACTGATATCCACCATGATGCCAACAACATACTTACACGGGGTTGAGCTGCAGACCTCGGCCGCCAGGGCGATTGCATCAGATGCCGATCGCCCCGGCCTAAAACCGAATTGCCTGTCGCTCATCCCCTGCAGCATGCGATGAGCAGTCAGTCTGTTTGCTAATAACTTTTCAAGGAGTTTGCCAAAGCCATCCAGCAGGCAGATGGGCCTGTAGGATTTGGCCTCAGCAGGGTCCTTCTCGGGGCCTTTTTTGATGATGACCACGTCTGCAGTTTTCCATGTTTTTGGAAATTTGCCTTGTCTAAGGCATGCGTTGTAAAGTTGCGTAAGTGGGGCAACTAATTGTGGTGCCAAGAATTGCACTACCTCCGCCACAATGCCGTCTGGCCCGGGGGCTTTCCCTTTCTTTAAGGACTTGATAAGAGCAGCAACTTCCTCTTCCGAGAAGGGGAGGACCGCTTCGTCATTAACGTACCTATTTAGGTCTTCATTTCGTAATTGACGCTGCTCTTCGGTGTCATTATTCCTGTCATCGTCAGGCAACAGCGACTGAAGTAGGACCTCGGCAGTTTCCTGCCAAGATTCCGTCATTCCGTCACCGTGCCTGAGCGTTGATATCATAGTTGGGGAGCGAATTTTCTCCCTCACCAGTCTATATGGTATACCCCAAGGATCGAGGGCCAGCTGATTAGTTACGAAACTCTCCCAGCTGTTTATTCTTGTCTTTTGTAGCTCTTGCTGAAAGTTGTCCTTTGCCTCCCGGTATAACTGTAGCCATCTTTGCTTCTCCCACCAGACGACACTGCGCTGGTAGTGCTTCCTTAGTCTTCTAACAGACTGACGCAGTTCTTGCAACTCGGCTGACCATGGTGCCGGTGTGGCCGCCACGGCCCTCCTCCTGGTTGGTACGGCCGCCTTTATCGCCCTCGTTACCGCTCGTACCAGTCCCTCAGCTCTGTCGTCCACGTTGAAGTCCTGTCGTGCGTCTCCTTCTGGTAATGGAGGAATGTCGCACTCTCTGGCTAGGCGTTCCCAATCTGTTTTTCTGAAATTTCTTTGCACCTCCCACCCCATGGCCCAGCGGCACTCTCTGCCTCCGACAGTGAAAGTGATTAAGTTGTGATCACTGGTGGTAGCATTGTCTTCCACTTTCCACTCTTGTATCATGTTCAATACGTTCGGCGTGACCATCGTCACGTCTATATTGGTGCCCTGTCCTCCTCCAGCCACGTAGGTGGGGGGATTCCCTGGTCTATTCGCTACCACCAGTTGAAGAGCCATTATTGTCTCCTCTGCTTTAGCACCGTTCTCATCCCTTGTGCCACTGTACCATAGGGGGGATTTGGCGTTTATGTCGGCAGTTATAATGATTCTACGCCCGCGCAACGCCGTGGCAACACTCGCTAGGTGATCCAAATGTCTTTCAATTCTATCACCGTACTGAAAGTACATATTGATGATTATTATAATTCCGGAAGGAGATTGTATCTCCACGACGTTGCAGTGACTGTTTGAATACTGTGACAAAAGTGTTACTCGCAGTGCGGAGTTTGTTATTACAATAGCCGCCTTGGGGCTGTCCCCGCTGCTGACAACTTGCCATGTTGCGGCAGTGAACGCAACCTTTCCAGCCAGAGAGTACGGCTCCTGTAAACAGAGTATATCGTGTTCCTTGTGAAGCTACACAACTCTTAAGTAATTAATTACTTGACGCATCACCTTTATTGTGTTGTTTCGGGTGGGGTGTAGTTTCCGCTTCGCGGCCATAAAACCCATCCACGGATTCGATCAGGATAAATACTTTGACGTTCAGCTTTGATAGGACATGTGCAACCTACAGTGTTTTAAATTCATGACTACCTAATTCTGAATTTATTCAAATGTCTAATTATAACATTGTGTTTTTGCTAAACTGTATAGTTATGTTAGAGACGCTATTACTGAAAACCTAGTGCAAATTTGAATTCCGTTTCGCGATGATTCTATCAGTACTGTTGACTATAGCGAACGTAAAACTGCAAGGGTGCTGAAGTAAGCACCAGGAACGTGACATTGATATTTCCAAAATATTGACTGACAAAAAGTATTGAATTCGAAAAGTACTCTGATACTTATATGATTCCACATATTATTCAGTGTTACAAAGAGATTATATTTTTGCGAAGGTTTACAAGTCTGATATCCCGTCTCAATTCTGGTATCTGGTTGTAAGGTACTCGTGATACACAGGGTGTTCAGAAATTCCCGTTACAAACTTCTTCGACTTCTGGAGCGGGGTGAGTAACTATTATTTTGAATAGGACCCCATGTCTGAAAACTTCCCGTTTCCTTTCTACGCCAGGTTAAATCCAGGTGTCTATCTCATCTACTTCTGCTTGAGAAACTGAATTAGGCGTGAAGCATTACAACTCTTAGGAAACAATTCGAAAGGAAACACAACGAAACTTCTGCTCATCATTTAAGCACGATTGTTGGTGTTAACGCTTAAACATTACGACATCACATTATTCCAAAACAAGAAAGATCCCAGCATCCTGTACGTAGAAAACAGTGCTGATGTATTACGACGACGTTGTTTCATTATCTTCTGGTAAACCTTCTGGGATGTAAGGTCGTGGTCCATGAAACTCTTCAGCTCCTAACGTTTCGTCCAGAGCTGCGCTGGACATCTTCAGAGGGGTGTTTCTCCTCCGGTGAGTCTTGCCGACTGGCCATGAAACTTAGTGATATTTGGACAGTAGCACTACAGAATTGATAGACAGTTTTATCCGTGACGAGATTACGATCGATAGTTAAGTTTTATCTTTGACAAACATTATCTCTGCATATCACGTGTAACTCTGGCCACGCCCACTTTCTACGATATATAAGTCGCTCTCAGACGTCCGACCCGTTAGTCGGAAAGACTCACCGGAGGAGAAACACCCCTCTGAAGATGTCCAGCGCAGCTCTGGACGAAACGCTAGGAGCTGAAGAGTTTCATGGACCACGACCTTACATCCCGGAAGGTTTACCAGAAGATATGTCATCCTGTCGTGAAAGCCTTCATACTATGATCAGAAGACCCTACGGGGAGCAGTTGTTTCATTATGTTTCCTTTAGAATTGTTACCTAATAACTATACTAAGTTACACCTAACTCAATTCCTCAAGCAGAAGTGGATGAGTTAAACAACCGAACTAAAACCGTCGAAGAATGGAAACGTTATGTTTCCGGATGTCGGTTCCTATTCAAAATTTTATTTCATCACTATCCTCTATAAATCCTAGAAGTTTGTAACGGTAATTTCGGAACATCTTCTTGTGGGGAAATCTCCGGCATGTCACGTGTGCCATGAGGCAGGACATCTTCGAGAAACCTGTCGATGCCTGGTGTTCATTCTACGAAATAAGGTGCAACAGCAGACACGTTAGAGGCACAGAAGCCGACTTCGTCGAGTAATGCATTGGGGCACTCCGAGAATGTTCCCCTGAAATCAACGGACCAGTCTCTTATTTCAGCTGGAGAGGAATTCCCATCCTTGAACAAAGGAGCACCAGGAACTGAAACAATTTTACTCTGAAACTGATGGAACCGATAAAGACCAGTCTGCAACTACTTTCCAGGAAAGAGCTACAGAGGCTATGAAATTACATTTCAACTATAAATGACGAAATAGACGTTCAGAGAAGGTAAGTATGCGCCTCAAGGAAGACCTTTAAGAGAAATCGGTAAAGATAACAAGAGAAAAAAGTCGTAAAGTTAACGCCAGTACTGAGTGGATCCTAGCAAGAAACGGAAACTCATGCGGAAACAACTATATTACCCGACCACGAAATTACTGCACTTGGCCTCCCGTAGCCGTTATCGGAAACAGGTAGTGAAGCTACAGTAAACAAGTACGTTAGTGACTAACGAAAGGGTGTAGCACCGTCAGTGGTTTCAGGTCAGCTGTGCATATATTATCAAGTAGTTCAGCGTGTCCTCGTGAAATATCACGATGAAATCTCACGATAAATCGAGACGAGAGCCCTCACGTACATGTACAATACTATTGTGGTCGACTAGTACCTTGTTTCTGGCAACTAGACGTGGTGAGCCCTCGTAGCCGTCGACAGCAGGGAAGTAAAACATCAACTGATACGGGAGGCAACATGCTAGCCAATGTCATAAAAATAGCTGAATGAACCCACAACAGTTGTTACTGGAACATGTGAACAGCTAAGTAGACTGGGTGATGGTGCGAGGCAACTTTCAATATCACCACAGAATCAACGAAACACTCAGCAGGGGCAGCGGAGGGAAGGAGCAGCAACCAGAAGGCTACATAACCTCAGTATGTTGCGAAGACATCAAGAGAGGAAGTCATACACAAAATCAAATTGTGGCACTTAGAAAAACTAAGGAATAAATGGACAGAGAATACAAAGATGACGAGCATGGAGAAACGAAAAGTGAACCTACTGTAAACGACTCTGATCAAGAATATTAGATTGGGGAGTAAACAGGAAGTGGCAACGGCCTTGCCGTGGTGGATACACCGATTCTCGTCAGCTCACCGAAGTTAAGCGATGTCGGTGGCATTGGATGGGCACCATCCGGGCGGCCATACGCTGTTGCCATTTTTTGGGGTGCACTCAGCCTTGTGATGCCAAATGAGAAGACACTCGACCGAATAGTAGCGGCTCCGGCCACAGAAAACCATTTTAGCGACCGGGAGAGCGGTGTGCTGACCACACGCCCCTCCTATCTACATCCTCATCTGAGGACGACACGGCGCTCGGATGGTTGCGATGGCCCACTTGTGGCCAGAAGAAATAGTGCTTTTTCCTGAGTAGGTAAGCAGGCACATGAAAAACGGATTGCAGTGAACAAAACCAGCCGCGCGGGATTAGCCGAGCGGTCTAGGCCGCTGCAGTCATGGACTGTGCGGCTGGTCCCGGCGGAGGTTCGAGTCCTCCCTCGGACATGGGTGTGTGTGTTTGTCCTTAGAATAATTTAGGTTAAGTAGTGTGTATGCTTGGGGACTGATGACCTTAGCAGTTAAGTCCCGTAAGATTTCACACACATTTGAACATTTTTTTGAACAAACCGATAATGCTGACTCTCCTCTCGCTAGGATGTTACTACCCCGTAGATGAACGAAAGGGACTGCCGAAGGCTACGGCACACCCATAAAATGTAGGAGACAGCGTAATATGGTTAGAGGACATCAAATAATGGAAGCGAGCGTGCAGTCGTATGAAATAGCGATTGCCGTCATTAAGAGAATTCAGTCAGGCATAAAATTAAATTGCTTATCCAATTGCTTGTATTCTGCGGATGTAGCCGTAAGGCTTATCCAAGAAGTGAGCGCACCAAAGATTTCCGATGTTTTTGTATTTGGTGCGATACTCAATATTAGTTTAGAATATCGAAGAACGGTCCTACACATCCAAAGGCTGAACAAAATATAGTTGAAGTATGTCTACGCTCATCAAGAGGAACTGCTGCCCTGATAGAGGATTTGCTCCTCAACATCATATATGCCTCAACGGGCACAAATGGTATGAGAGCAGAAAGTGAGCTATTTAGATATATAATCACTGCTGTTCTTGCTAATGCTCGTCGAAAAACAATAATTAACAAGAAAAGAAGTTCAGAAGGCGAATTATAATTTCTATGCAGAGTTAAAAACGTTGACAGATGGCTTAGGTGTGAAAAGTAGGTGTCTCCACCCTCATATTACACGCCACACATACGTTTGTAACCAGTCCGCCAGTAACCTAGATAGAATCCAGAGGGTGCTCCAAAAATACTTAGTTGTATTTCAGGAAGAGATTCAAAATATACAGGTGATAAAATAAATGTCATGCGACCATGGCTCCGGAAATGGATATTAATTGAGGTATCAGACATGGAAGTCGGTTACCTAATACATGAGAAACTGCAGTTTATTTTAACAATGATGCACCCAGTTTACTACCTTATGTGTCCGAAATGGCCACCCTCTGCCAGTCTACAGGATTCTGATCGTCCTCCCAGTGAGACACGAAGACGTTCAAAAATTCCCGGGGTTGTACATATTCTGACTACCCCTCTGGATTCTTGCAGAAAGTGATACTTTAGTCTTCGCAGGTGTGGCCTGCATCAAAGTTTTAAAGTGCCCCCACAGGAAAGAAGTACATCGGGATTAAGTTAGGAGAGAGTGTGGTAAGGGAGGGGGGGGGGGGCGAAGTCCACCTCTACTCACCCAATGATTAGCATAACAGCAAATAGGCAGGGTACCATCGTGCACGAAGTACGTCTGTAGCCGGAGCTGTTATGAAGGATCTTCCAACATAGGAGGTAAACTCCTGAGCTATAACCGCCCGTACTTCCACCACGTAACGTGTAACCACAGGATATGTGGACTGTAATTGAAGAAGTGTCATGATGATCTCTCCATTGGCAAAAGATTCCGGAATAGTCCCCCATTCGGATCTCCGGGAGGGGACTGCCAAGGGGGAGGTTACCATGAGACAAAGATTGAATAATCTACGGAAGGATAACGCTCTACGAGTCGGGGCGTGGAATGTCAGAAGCTTGAACGTGGTAGGGAAACCAGAAAATCTGAAAAGGGAAATGAAAAGGCTCGATCTAGATATAGTAGGGGTCAGTGAAGTGAATTGGGAGGAAGACAAGGATTTCCGGTCAGGTGAGTACCGGGTAATTTCAACAGCAGCAGAAAATGGTATAACAGGTGTAGGATTCGTTATGAATAGGAAGGTAGGGCAGAGGGTGTGTTACTGTGAACAGTTCAATGACCCGGTTGTTCTAATCAGCAGACCAACACCGACAACGATAGTTCAGCTATACATGCCGACGTCGCAAGCTGGAGATGAACAGATAGAGAAAGTGTATGAGGATATTGAAAGGGTAATGCAGTATGTAAACGAGGACGAAAATCTAATAGTCATGGGCGAATGGAATGCAGTTGTAGGGGAAGGAGTAGAAGAAAAGGTTACAGGAGAATATGGGCTTGGAACAAGGAATGAAAGAGGAGAAAGACTAATTGAGTTCTGTAACAAGTTTCAGCCAGTAATAGCGAATACCCTGTTCAAGAATCACAAGAGGAGGAGGTATACTTGGAAAAGGCCGGGAGATACGGGAAGATTTCGGTTAGATTACATCATGGTCAGACAGAGATTCCGAAATCAGATACTGGATTGTAAGGCGTACCCAGGAGCAGATATAGACTCAGATCACAATATAGTAGTGATGAAGAGTAGGCTGAAGTTCAAGACATTACTCGGGAAGAATCAATACGCAAAGAAGTGGGATACGGAAGTACAAAGGAATGACAAGATACGTTTGAAGTTATCTAACGCTATAGATACAGCAATAAGGAATAGCGCAGTAGGCAGTACAGTTGAAGAGGAATGGACATATCTAAAAAGGGCCATCACAGAAGTTGGGAAGGAAAACATAGGTACAAAGAAGGTAGCTGCGAAGAAACCATGGGTAACAGAAGAAATACTTCATTTGATTGATGAAAGGAGGAAGTACAAACATGTTCCAGGAAAATCAGGAATACAGAAATACAAGTCGCTGAGGAATGAAATAATTAGGAAGTGCAGGGAAGCTAAAACGAAATGGCTGCAGGAAAAATGTGAAGACATCGAAAAAGGTATGATTGTCTCAGCATACAGGAAAGTCAAAACAACCTTTGGTAACATTAAGAGTGCAACGGGAATTCCACTGTTAAATGCAGAGGAGAGAGCAGATAGGTGGAAAGAATACATTGAAAGCCTCTATGAGGGTGAAGATTTGTCTGATTTGATAGAAGAAGAAATCAGGAGTCGATTTAGAAGAGATAGGAGAGCCAGTATTAGAATCGGAATTTAAAAGAGCTTTGGAGGACTTACGGTCAAATAAGGCAGAAGGGATAGATAACATTCCATCAGAATTTCTAAAATCATTGGGGGAAGTGGCAACAAAACGACTATTCACGTTGGTGTGTAGAATATATGAGTCTGGCGATATACCATCTGACTTTCGGAAAAGCATCATCCACACAATTCCGAAGACGGCAAGAGCTGACAAGTGCGAGAATTATCGCACAATCAGATTAACAGCTCATGCACCGAAGATGCTTACAAGAATAATATACAGAAGAATAGAAAAGAAAATTGAGAATGCGCTAGGTGACGATCAGTTTGGCTTTAGGAAAAGTAGAGGAACGAGAGAGGCAATTCTGACGTTACGGCTATAATGGAAGCGAGGCTAAAGAAAAATCAAGACACTTTCATAGGATTTGTCGACCTGGAAAAAGCATTCGACAATATAAAATGGTGCAAGCTGTTCGAGATTCTGAAAAAAGTAGGGGTGAGCTATAGGGAGAGACGGGTCATATATATAATATGTACAACAACCAAGAGGGAATAATAAGAATGAACGTATTAAGAAGGGTGTAAGACAAGGCTGTAGCCTTTCACCCCTACTCTTCAATCTGTACATCGAGGAAGCAATGATGGAAATAAAAGAAAGGTTCAGGAGTGGAATTGAAATACAAGGTGAAAGGATATCAATGATACGCTTCGCTGATGACATTGCTATCCTGAGTGAAAGTGAAGAAGAATTAAATGATCTGCTGAACGGAATGAACAGTCTAATGAGTACACAGTATGGTTTGAGAGTAAATCGGAGAAAGACGAAGGTAATGAGAAGTAGTAGAAATGAGAACAGCGAGAAACTTAACATCAGGATTGATGGTCATGAAGTCAAGGAAGTTAAGGAATTGTGCTACCTAGGCAGTAAAATAACCAATGACGGACGGAGCGAGGAGGACATCAAAAGCAGACTCGCTGTGGCAAAAAAGGCATTTCTGGCCAAGAGAAGTCTACTAATATCAATTACCGGCCTTAATTTGAGGAAGAAATTTCTGAGGATGTACGTCTTGAGTACAGCATTGTATGGTAGTGAAACATGGACTGTGGGAAAACCGGAACAGAAGAGAATCGAAGCATTTGAGATGTGGTGCTATAGACGAATGTTGAAAATTAGGTGGACTGATAAGGTAAGGAATGAGGAGTTTCTACGCAGAATCGGAGAGGAAAGGAATATGTGGAAAACACTGATAAGGAGAAGGGACAGGATGATAGGACATCTGCTAAGACATGAGGGAATGACTTCCATGGTACTAGAGGGAGCTGTAGAGGGCAAAAACTGTAGAGGAAGACAGAGATTGGAATACGTCAAGCAAATAATTGAGGACGTAGGTTGCAAGTGCTACTCTGAGATGAAGAGGTTAGCACAGGAAAGTAATTCGTGGCGGGCCGCATCAAACCAGTCAGTAGACTGATGACAAAAAGGCGGTAGTGAAGTACTTAGGGTCCTACCAAGTGGTATCGATAATCCCGGCACAGACGTCGATGGCGAACATTCGTTGGTGGGCGACTTTAACAGAGTTGCCTATGGACTGATGTCTGCCTACTCACGTAGGTTATGCAAATTCTGAATGTCATCACGCGTGAACGTTGTCTCATCCGTCCGTAGCACCACTTCTGGAAAAGCAGGCCTCGTTCCGCGTTATTGGATAAACCACCGACAAAACGTAAGTCTTGCGGGAATATCTACAGAGGCCACTGTTTTATCCGCTGTAGGTGGTAAGGGTACAGCTGTTGTTCAAGCAGATGTCGTCAGAGGTGTTGTGAAGGACATCCAGCTGACGGTCTAAGAGTCGACTGCTGGTGTGCAACTCTGCTCTGCAGCGTCAACAATAGCGTCTTTAGCTGCAGGGTTGATGGGTCTTGATCCTCCTCTTGTCCAACGTAACCGTATGAAACTGTCATGCTCTCATAAGCGGTGGTGGACTTATTGGAATATCCTCCTGTCAGGACACCCGTTCCCTGGATAGAACTTCTACATAATTGCCATTTTTCAAGACATATATGAAACGCGTGGATGCATACCCAGGATATGAACACACCATTGCCTGAAACAACACGGCCAAGAGAATCAGAGGTCGAAGTACAACATTACAGCAACGCATAACTTTTACCTGGAGAATCCTTACGACAGCGGTAGTTGTGTACATGGTAAAAGGGTTGTACCGTGTTTCTATTGTCACATAAGACTGCGTAGGAAGCGTTAGCAACGCATTTGGTAACCGACTTCCATGTTCCATATCTCAGTAATACCCACTTCCGCACTCTTGTCCACATGACTTTTTTTTTTATCTCCTGCATGTGCTGAACCTTTCCAGAAATATTTCCGTGGATTTTTGGACCATCGTTTATATCTCCAACGACATATCAATAGCCTATAAGATTATGTGATATGTCTCCAGAACTTCACTGACCATTCTGCTTGCCATATAATATTGTATTGTACTGTATGTTAACCGTGGATCTAGAAACGACGGAGAGGCTCCGTCCCCGCCGCAGCCGCAGTGGTCCACAGCCCAAAGACGACTACCGCAGTCCACCCCTCCGCCGCCACACACCGAACCCAGGGTTATTGTGCGGTTCGGCCCCTGGTGGACCCCTCCAGGAAACGTCTCACACCAGGCGAGTGTAACCCCTATGTTTGCGTGGTAGGGTAATGGTGGTGTGCGCGTACGTGGAGAACTTGTTTGCGCAGCAATCGCCGACGTAGTGTAACTGAGGCGGAATAAGGGGAACCAGCCCGCATTCGCCGAGGCAGGTGGAAAACCGCCTAAAAACAATCCACAGACTGGCCGGTTCGCCGGACCGCGACACAAATCCGCCGGGCGGATTCGTGCCGGGGACCAGGCGCTCTGCCGGCCGGTGTGGCCGAGCGGTTCTAGGCGCTACAGTCTGGAACCGCGCGACCGCTACGGTCACAGGTTCGAATCCTGCCTCGGGCATGGATGTGTGTGATGTCCTTAGGTTAGTTAGGTTTAAGTAGTTCTAAGTTCTAGGCGACTGATGATAAGTCCCATGGTCCTCAGAGCCATTTGAACCATTTTTTGAACCAGGCGCTCCTTCCCGCCAGAAAAGCCGTGCGTCAGACCGCACGGCCAACCGGGCGGGCTCCATGTAATATTACACATACAAGACAGAAAATTTTTCAGGGGAGTGGCATATGTTAAGATTGCCGAGAGTAATAGGCTGGTAACTTCCTATCCTCTTATTTTGCTCAATGCCGACTTTAAAATTCTAACACGTGTTATGACAACAGAACAGATGTACCGAAAACCGAAAGGACTGTACTAATCAAGTGATTCCAAACGGTTGCCAATTATAAATCTTTTAGTAGAACGGGAAGCCAGTCCAAAGTCGTAAATTTTACATTTTATTCATTCGATGAGTAGTTTCGGGCCGAGACCCATTTCCAAATCATCGTAACGTAGTCGAAAACGGCATTTCTGAAGATGTGAAAAATGTACACGAACGGTTAGAGCGCTTACAGGTAACTACTTGAATGCGCTGTAACTGTTAGTTGTACATTTTTGACATCTTCGGAAATGCCATTTTCGACTATGTTACGATGATTCGAAAATGGGTCTCAGCCCGAAAGTAGTCATCGAGTGAATAATATGTAAAATTTACGAGTTTGGACTGGTCTTTCATTCTGCTGATTAACAGAAGTTGCTGACCCAAGCTACTGTAGTATGCTGGAAGTTCATAAGTCTTTTAGCCGGGAGCAGAGATAATATACTCTTACATTTCACATGGATAAGCAAGACGTGATTAACTATAGTTTTCCTATATTCTAAGAAAGCAACCTTAATCACCAGTCCTTAGTTAATACTATGGAGATGATGGATTTTAATGAACCAATCAGAAAGCTCATAAAGAAGTGCACAACTGAATTGGTATCGAGGCTGAATATTAATGAGCAGCTGATAGCTGCTGCGGTGCCGATTGAACAAAGAGTACGGCAGATATGTCCCATTTTAGTGTCGATTTTTCGCTGTAGCAATTTAACCTTTCACAATTAATGAAACGTTCGGGGCTATTGTGCCGTGGTCGAATGGGTTTCACCTTAAAATCCAACGTTTCCCCATCTGCGAAGGACATTTGCGAGGGGGATCGTAGCTACTTTTAATGTCCGAGTAAAAAATAATGGTTCAAATGGCTCTAAGCACTATCGGACTTACCATCTGAGGTCATCAGTCCCGTAGACTTAGAACTGCTTAAACCTAACTAACCTAAGGACATCGCACACTTCCATGCCCGAGGCAGGATTCGAACCTGCGACCGTAGCGGTCGCGCGGTTCCAGACTGAAGCGCCTAGAACCGCTCGGCCACACCAGCGGGCAATGTCATTCAGTTTCACGACCTCCTTCAATCTACTGAAATTCTTCGAGTGTTTTATAGTCTCTTTAGTTTCTCTGTACAAACCTTTCATGGTATCCGCTCATGGCTGCCAGTACTTGAGTCGTATCAATATGAATGTGGTGGTCTTCTGTCTGAAAAGCATGTTCCGCAATAGCTGATCTGTCAG
This sequence comes from Schistocerca cancellata, assembly GCF_023864275.1. Taxonomy (NCBI): domain Eukaryota; kingdom Metazoa; phylum Arthropoda; class Insecta; order Orthoptera; family Acrididae; genus Schistocerca; species Schistocerca cancellata. Next base: position 1,259,591,131 of record NC_064626.1, read on the forward strand.
TCTCTCCTCTTCTCCAATTGCCATTGTGCTCTTCTAGTAGTTTTTTGAGCGTTATTTCTGTAGTATCACGTATAGTTCTCCACAACTATATGGGATCCTATAAATATCTATTATCCTCGAAGTGAGTCAGTTTCTTTTCTAGTTGCCTATTTGTCCATTTCTTGAAAAATGAGCGGCCATAGCTGGGATACATAATATTTTCAGAACCAATTGGTACAGCACTGGGTATAACAATTGTTTGGTTTCCCACCAGTTTACTTGATCGCTGTTTCTAGGCAAGTATGCCTCAGATAAATAGTTGTCTAGATCGAGAAATGTCCCTGGTTGTAAATCCCCGGAGCTGAGAACACACTCCAAGCAGCTGTTAATACTTTATTCATAACAGTAAATGTATAATCTATCTGTGTGATCAGAGAAAACAGAAGGTATGGCCTTCAGGGTTCAGGAACCAATTGCCAGTAACTATCAGAAAACAAAGAGCAAACTTTCAACATCTTAGGAAGTAGTACGTCAATCATGATGGAAATCGACATACAAAAGAAAGGAGGAAGGTTTAATTACATTAAGAGAACAATGTATGCACCTTCAGGACTAAAGTAAGGAAGGAAACATTAGCTAAGTTCTACAAAAGGATGTCAGTACCAGCTGCGACACTAATAAGTGAATTGTGGAGCGTTAAAAAAGGAATAAAGAAAACAAGCACTGAAAATGCGAATCCTACGAAGAGTAGCTGGGTACACACTATCTGATGGGCCGATGTATACTGACGTCAGAAAAGAACTGGGACTGAAGAGGTTAAACAAGAAAATTAAGGAACACAGGAAGAACTGAAGGAAATATTAGAATACATGAATTAATGATGCATTATTACCCAGCGAGTACAAGATCTTTAGGAAGACCAAGGAAAAGGTGGAAAGATCAATAATTCCAACTTAGAGGATGTAATAGGCAAATGCCTAGACATGAAGACAAAAGAAGAAGGCGTGTCATACTAAAAATAAAATGATCTTTTTGAATAATTGTGCAGTAATAAGTTTTTAAATTACACATAAAAACATGGTACAATGTAAGAGAGGTCCTGAGGACATTAATCTTACCTAGTTTAGTGAAATAAAGAAAAGGAACCAATATACACAGCACTATCATATTATATGTGGAAATAAAGTAATAATTAGAACAATACACTCTGCTATTATGACAAAGAACAACATCCTTCAGAGCTGAACTCGGATGGAGGAGTGCTGACTCAAGGAAGCATGCTGAACCGGTGAGTAAGCCAAGAGCACAGGGACTGAAGTGACTCCTGACCCGCTTTGTTATCCTCTCTATGCAACCGGCCAGTGAGCCGGATCTGCTGATGAGCCATTGGGACTGTAGTGATTCCAGATCTGCTCTGTGTGAACAGAGTTCTGAAGACGACTGCTCATGCGACACACATGATCACTGACAACATATTCCAAGCACGATCCTACATCAATGGACAAGTAGTAACAACTCACTAAATAGTATGTAAGCACATATTAAATATTTTGAGATTTTCTTTTCCAATCAAGAATGGAATACAAGATACCACAGAAGTGTAGAGAAAGTGAAGACGAACAATTTGATAAAGGACACTTGTGGCCTATGAAGTCCGGAAACTCCCACACATTGGCCTAAATTACTTAAGCTACAGGAATGTGCGTTCCACGCAGTATCCTCACGCACTCTTTGCACAAAGTATTCTTCAAAAATATAAAATAAATAAGACCTTTTTGTATGAAACTGAATGTAGTTTAATTTTGTACTGCGATTGATTTTTCACTTAGATGCAGTGTTTTTCGAATTATTTTAGAAAAACGTACAAAAGTGAACTTCAAACCAACCCTCACATTCATTTCCTACCAATCAGGATTTTTTGGTATGTGGTTCATGGTATTCCTATCCATTTCCAGGTCGTACTTAGATCACATACTACACACTGAAGATAGCATGTGACGTAAAAGAGATTGTTAATGTAGCACTGACTACTGAAATGCCACAGGCTACCCAAAGCTGCACATGAAATACGACCTTACTTTATAAACTGCTTTAAATCTACTAGTGATGGAGGTGCAGTAATTAGAAACGTTCAGGGTAGTTAAGCATACAAAAATGTTACCGATATAGCAATTGATATTTTCAGTTGAATCTAATTTGAAGCAAGAAAGCCACCGAGATGTATTAATATGAGACATAAGCAACCGCCAGTATCACGCACACTGAATGTCTGAGGTACATTTGATACCAGTTATTGTTAGAAAAGTGTACATGACGAATCGGATGAACGTATTTATTTAATGAAATGATTTATGTACACAACTGCGAGAGATAATTATGTGGAGCAAAGGGTCGCATCGCTTTCGTCAATGGTAAAGAAACCTGTCCTAACTGAAGTCTGAAACACAACGTTTTATTCATTACAGAATTATCATTAGCGTCTGTCAATGATTATGTACGTTTCTGCTAAACATTAGGTTTGAGCAGTTGCAGCGTAACGTGAAAGATCGGAATGAGAAATATGACTGATTTAGTGATCGCTGCATAACTTATGTCTGCTTGTACGACGTGTTTTGTGAAATTTTATCACATGTTCTCTTCTAGCTCACAAAAGAGTCATGATGTAGGTTCTGTAAGAACGCTTTAATTTTTCTAGTTTTTCACATAACTTTATGGGCTGAAATTGACGTAAATTGACGTAAATTGCATGTACAAAGAGATACAGAAAACAGAGCAAGCGCTCTCCGAATGTGGAGGTGATTGGATACGCCTTGGTTACATTTACAGACAATTTTAGAACACAGAACGATAACTTATGACGCGGTCACATGGATGGATCTGACACAAAATTGAAAGAAATGCGAAAACTGATTAGCGCATAGATGTAAACTAACCTGATATACACCGAAATGCGGTGAAAATGAGAACGTACTTGCTTATCTTCTGGTTCGCAGGGGGGAATTTGTACATGGAGTCAAGTATGCGGCAACAAGAGGAATGCAGGAAAACGATGTCTTCGAAGCGAGCCCAATAATTAAGGCAGTCAATTTTTTCTCGTATTATAGTGTATGTCTACTGAGGTAGCAGTGATACACGCGAATTGAAAACTGTATTTGATGCTTTTCAGGAGGACAGAGAATCATTCACGTCTAAACTTACTCACATCTGTGTTAAATCATAAAGGAGGGTGTACGGGATGATCGATTGAGACACACCTGCAACTAGGTACGATTCAAACGTTGACTCATTTACTCTAGAGAAGGACAAATTGCTGAAGGTAGATTCTTTTCCCCAGTATTCTATTTGGATGCTTTAGTCACGTGATATAGCCAGCGTTCCAGTCGTATGCGGTTACGTGTTCGGTATGTGGTTTAAAGCGCTGTCTACTTGCGATCGTTAACGGTGAACCCGTCGGTCATCAGAGGACTTCCATTTCATGTGTGATGAAGGTTGACACAGTCCTCTAAATGCACTTTGATTTACGCGATCCCCACCCTATCGCATGCTTGGTGTAAAATCGAGACTTCAGCGTCATAACTAAGTTAGCTGTGGGTATGTGTGAGGGGCTGTAATCATTGTGTACACACTTACCCGACAGACGGGTGTTTACAGAGTCGGTGACGGGATGACTTTTAATTTTTACATGTTGGACGCTGCTGTTATACGTATCTGTTTGCTTATACACTCCTGGAAATTGAAATAAGAACACCGTGAATTCATTGTCCCAGGAAGGGGAAACTTTATTGACACATTCCTGGGGTCAGATACATCACACGATCACACTGACAGAACCACAGGCACATAGACACAGGCAACAGAGCATGCACAATGTCGGCACTAGTACAGTATATATCCACCTTTCGCAGCAATGCAGGCTGCTATTCCCCCATGGAGACGATCGTAGAGATGCTGGATGTAGTCCTGTGGAACGGCTTGCCATGCCATTTCCACCTGGCGCCTCAGTTGGACCAGCGTTCGTGCTGGACGTGCAGACCTCGTGAGACGACGCTTCATCCAGTCCCAAACATGCTCAATGGGGGACAGATCCGGAGATCTTGCTGGCCAGGGTAGTTGACTTACACCTTCTAGAGCACGTTGGTTGGCACGGGATACATGCGGACGTGCATTGTCCTGTTGGAACAGTAAGTTCCCTTGCCGGTCTAGGAATGGTAGAACGATGGGTTCGATGACGGTTTGGATGTACCGTGCACTATTCAGTGTCCCCTCGACGATCACCAGTGGTGTACGGCCAGTGTAGGAGATCGCTCCCCACACCATGATGCCGGGTGTTGGCCCTGTGTGCCTCGGTCGTATGCAGTCCTGATTGTGGCGCTCACCTGCACGGCGCCAAACACGCATACGACCATCATTGGCACCAAGGCAGAAGCGACTCTCATCGCTGAAGACGACACGTCTCCATTCGTCCCTCCATTCACGCCTGTCGCGACACCACTGGAGGCGGGCTGCACGATGTTGGGGCGTGAGCGGAAGACGGCCTAACGGTGTGCGGGACCGTAGCCCAGCTTCATGGAGACGGTTGCGGATGGTCCTCGCCGATACCCCAGGAGCAACAGTGTCCCTAATTTGCTGGGAAGTGGCGGTGCGGTCCCCTACGGCACTGCGTAGGATCCTGCGGTCTTGGCGTGCATCCGTGCGTCGCTGCGGTCCGGTCCCAGGTCGACGGGTACGTGCACCTTCCACCGACCACTGGCGACAACATCGATGTACTGTGGAGACCTCACGCCCCACATGTTGAGCAATTCGGCGGTACGTCCACCCGGCCTCCCGCATGCCCACTATACGCCCTCGCTCAAAGTCCGTCAGCTGCACATACGGTTCACGTCCACGCTGTCGCGGCATGCTACCAGTGTTAAAGACTGCGATGGAGCTCCGTATGCCACGGCAAACTGGCTGACACTGACGGCGGCGGTGCACAAATGCTGCGCAGCTAGCGCCATTCGACGGCCAACACCGCGGTTCCTGGTGTGTCCGCTGTGCCGTGCGTGTGATCATTGCTTGTACAGCCCTCTCGCAGTGTCCGGAGCAAGTATGGTGGGTCTGACACACCGGTGTCAATGTGTTCTTTTTTCAATTTCCAGGAGTGTAACTATCATTTTTTATATAGACCTGATGGAGTAATAGTATTATTTCTGATTCGTGATCTGGTGTGATCATTGGGCACTAGACGTGTCAGCAGGGCTATATTGGGCTCGTTTCATAGAAAGCAAAAGTTTTACGATTGGGGTAGAGATCGCTCAGCGTAAGGTGACCGGAGAGAAGGATGTATGTCTGAAAGGACGGAAAAGGAAGCGATCCAAGGTTATTGCCCGTTTTTAAGTGCTGAAGGTTCTAGTCTTAGGAGTGTGTGTGTGTGTTTATGTTCTCTCTCTCTCTCTCTCTCTCTCTCTCTCTCTCCCCTACCGGAACCTTCGATGCACCGATCATGGACTCTAGAACAATATTTTACACATGATAGATTGGATTGTTTACTTAAAAATCTATCGAAGTACGTTGTGTATAAATATCGCTCCGTTCTTGTTCTTCTTAACTGTATGCTATTAAATTAAGGCACTTTGAGATCTGTTACTACAGATCGATATGGTGTGCTAAGCTCCAAGACTTGGTTACATTTCGACAAATGTGGTGCACCTGGATGGATTAGGACTAGGAAAGCTCTATTCAGTCAAGAGAGGTGGAGTGTAGCTGTATTCGTCTGCTCGGTTGAGGAATAATTGGGTAGCGATGTTGCGGGGTAGGTAGGTCAATGCCGAGGTGAGGATGGTCTTTTAACGTAAGAGGACTAGATAGCTCTGTGACCGCCATACGCAGAGATTGATCGAGTACTATGCGCGAGGTCTTAGAAATATGTATAGCGTTGTCTGGTATAATTTGATCGTCCTTATGTGTTCGAGAATTAAGTGTGAATGGACGTGCTGAGCAGTCATCTATGAATGGTCGCAATGATACTTGCAAAGTAGAGGATGAATGGTTTAGCTGTGATACTGAAATTAAGGAAAACAAGCTGTCACATGATTGGCCAGTGTTGGACTTACTGTAAAATTTTTCACGATATCAGCTGTGACGGATAATATTACAGTAGATCGGTGGTGTCTTATCTATCGCATCTGTGCATTGGGTACGACATAATGATTGACTCACAATGCTTGCTTGAGTTGGGGGAGAAATTTTGGTTGATGGGCCGCAACTTCCAGGGTTACTAGCACCGAAAACGGTGATCCTGTACTTGTGTGCAAAAATGACCAATCACTAGAAGTTGAATGCAGAGTTATAAACTATTCGGTCACTGCGACATATGAGTTTAAATGTAGAGGTGGTCAATTACTTTCGAGGGAAGTGGCTACAACGCCAGCAGGCTCTTCTATTTTTCTTATGTTGTGGGTGTCCTTTATTTAAAATCATTCAATGTTATGCTATCGACTGTAAGAATATGATTTATAAGGCGCAAGGTATAGTTTCCTGTGAGAGCCCGTGCATCAGTACGTGTTAACGTCTGTTTAGAATCAGACAATGACTTCGAAGTCACGGCAGAAAGACGAAATGCTCGGCAGTGTGTAAAAGCGTGTTAGAAAACACTGTTTGAACAAGAGCCAGAGGCAGCTTCTCATTCGCTTAGAGTATGGGTGATCAAACTTTAAAGGGGTCTCTCCAGCGTGTGTATATATTTAATATGATCTTGTTCATGTAAACATTTGTAGTTTGAGGTGTTGGATTTGGCGAGCTGTTAGGAATTCTTGGATGGTTGCACTCTGAGTTATTCGGGGGGAGTATTGTGAATTCCGTTTGTCTGCGCTGGAGGTGGATCGCATTGGTGCCTTCATGACTTTTTCACTGTTTGATGGTAGAGGATAAAGATGATAGGGTGTTGAGGATCTGTTGTACTTGTACCTAGTTTGAGGCATACAACATTGCGCACATTTCCGGCGAATGGTCAAAACAAGGTCCTGTTGTATAACTGAGATCGTTCTGTTTATAGACAGGTTGCAGAAGGTAATAGATATGTCTTTCTCCAACTTAAATTGCAGAGATCAGATGGGTGAAGATAAATGCATACTCACATATGCTTGGAAAGGGAGAATGCTTTTATATTATTAAGTGAGTTTTGGCAGGAGTGAATATGGTTTCATATATGCGAGTGGAAATTGTGAGCGAAGGGTGAATGACGTCGGATTCGCTGGCTGGGGGTAGACTGTTTACATGTCCTGTCGGAGATGCAAGGGGGGGGGGGGGGATAGAGATCTGCGCTATTCAGGAATCCATTTGTGCACTGTATGTCGTTAGACAATAGCTAGAGAGCAGGTATATGGAGAGCCCACTTCAGCATTCTGGTCCTGGAGCTGAGTGGACGGCTGTTTAGATGGACAGCTATGTGGCTTTCACATGCCACCGGCGGCGCTCGGACACTCGCTTTGTAAGGCGCTATGGGATTAATTTGAGCATTTAGTTCTTGTTTGGGTGGTTACTGGATTAAGAACTGTAATATTGAAGGTCATGTCCTCAGCGGGACCGCTGTGTAATTGAGTAAGTGTGTTTACGTATTTGAAGATATGTTTCGCGAATGGTGATGTTAAGTTGATGGCTCAGTCTAGCTACCACTGTAAAAAAAATATAGCTGTCTGCTGCTGAAAGAAAGAAAAGAAAGAAAGAAAGGGATGACCTTGCCCGCAGACCTGATGGATAGTAATTAGATAAGAACAAGTGATAGTTCAATGATGCTATCTGTTCGGATATATGAGTCTCTAAACGGCGGGGCGAGGGTTTTTTTATGTGGAAATTTATGCAATCTATAGATAGTGGTAGTCGACCACTAGTGACAACAGTTAAGAGCGGAAAAATATGAACAAATCGAGCGCTGGCAGAATGTTGGGGCAATGGTAATAATATTTAATTGAAGGTGGAGGTGGTAAATATGGACCGGGCTTTGAATATTGTCGTATGTGCTTGATGCTCTGTATAAAAGTTTGACTCTTGAATTGCATTTGGTATTTCTGGGTGGGTGTAAAATTAATTTTACTGTTGAAAGTGCGAGAAAGATGAGTTGATTGGTGTTTAGATAGAGGCTACGTTTGTAATTCGAAAAGAGGGGATGAGAATGGTAAATTGATTGATGGGAATGGTTTGTGGGGTGATATATGAGTGTATGAGTGTCAAGATAGGGTTGAGGACGTTTGCGTATGTTGATGGTGGGACGGGTGTGAGGTTAGGTGCGGTGGGAGGTTAAATTAGATCTTATTTTAAAAACAAATGTTGTAAAGCAAGAATAATATTGAGAAGGATTTTAGATGGCTGGTCACGCGACGATGCGAGAGCAGGGATGTGTAGTTATGTTTAGTTAAAGGGCCGCGTAATGTCGTGTGAGGAGCAATGTGCAGTGTGCTACAGTGTCATAGGAGGTAAAGACATGTGCTGCTATGATGTGTCTAGCGTATGGAGGCTGCGCTTTGGAATTATGCTACGTTGATATAAAGTTGACTTTCACCCGCATTCGGTGGTCGCGGCTCGGGATCGCGGTCCTGGACGGACGTATGTGTGTGCTTTGACCGCTGAGGAGCGCGTTGACCGCGGCAACTCACGCTTGCGGAATCCGAGCAGGGGCTGTGCGAGGTCTGAAATGAGACGGAATGATGACTTCACGATCCTGTGTCATTTTCCAGGTGTTTACAGAAGGCTATGTTCGTCGCGTGTATGGAGGGTGTGTGACGTAAGCGGGGCGGTGGTACAGCGTTTGTACAGTTATTACGCACGCGCGAGAGCGACTCAAGTAGCGGGCGATCTGGTGCGGTCCAAACGTGCTGTTATATAGTCATGGTGGATTGCGCTATCGAGCAAACTTTGCCGTCAAAAGTGTAGCACTGTGTTCTCGATCACACAAGGACAAGTGGCGAACAGCTGTGTGAGGTCAGTATCTGCAGGTTCGGACTTGCTCAGGGAGCGGTCACCGTTGTGTGATTCAGCTCCGAGGCAGACAATTTTGGCGGGAAACGTGCGGAGGCGACGAATACACGTGGTGAGCGGACAAGGGGCCGCTGTGACGTGAAACTCGACAAGTTCCAGCGTGTCCAGCTAAAACATGTTTACGACGTGGGAGCGATCGCTGGGCTCGCCCCCCGCGCTAGGGGCCGGCAGCCTCACGTGACAGGCGTAGGCAGTGTCTCCGCATGCTGGCCAGGGGGTGGCGAGGATTTGAACTAATTCAGTTGGAGCGCGGACGTCGTGGTGACTGCACTGCGATATCAAAGATGTGTGTGCTGACTGTGTTGGAGAGCAAGTGTTGACTGTACTGCTTGAAATAAACTCTTCAGTCCCTTCCCCCATGCAAAATCAGAGGACGTGAATTACGTTACTATAAGTGCAGTTTATTATTTGACGCGATTATGATAGGCTACCAGTGAAAAAAGATAAGTGATGGAGAAAGCTCGTACATGGTGTTGGGGATTTGAACTTGCATTGGTTTTTTTATGGATGTAAGGAGAATGGCTTTCTCACCGAGAAAATCGGACATCTTGAATAAATAATAAATGATAATAATACATAGAAGTACAGTTTTTGAGGGAATATCGTGTTGGAATTTGAATTTGGCGCAATTTTCTAGTGGAGGTAGGCCTATAATAATAAATGATAATTAATGATAATAAATGATAATGAATGATAATAAATGACAATCAATGATAATGAATGTTAATAAATGATAATGAATAATAATAAACAAAAGTAAGGTTTTGCAGCCATTATTGTGTAGGAATTTGAATTTGGAGGGAATTTTCTGGTGGAGGCAGGTCAATAATAATAAATAATAATAAATGATAATAAATAATAATAAATGATGATAAATGATAATGAATGATAATGAATGATAATAAATGTCAATGAATGCTAATGAATGTTAATAAATGATAATGAATGATAATGAATAATAAACAAAAGTATGGTTTTGCAGCCATTATCATGTTGGAATTTGAATTTGGAGGCAATTTTCTAGTGGGGGCAGGTCAATAATAATAAATTATAATAATAAATGATAATAAACGATAATGAATGATAATAAATGACAATGCATGATAATGAATGTTAATAAATGATAATCAATAGTAATAAAAAGACAAGTACGGTCTTTGCATTCATTATCCTGTTGAAATTCAAACTTCCCGCCATTTTTTTTTCTTCTGGAGGCTTAGGTTAGTGGACGTAGCACAATTGGACTATTTTCCCGCCAAAATTCAAACTTCCCGCCATATTTCTGAAGGTTACGTTAGTGGATGTAGCACAATTGGACTATTCTCCCGCCAAAATCCACCACCCTGGATGACGTCATGCACTGTTGCCAAGTCTACATGCTGTCATCTTGGATGACGTCATCGTCGCCATCTTGAATAAATTTGGCAACAATGCAACATGCGCTGGCACCACCCTTGTCCCCCTACTCCTGTGGATCTCGGCATGCTGAATTAGCTGTAACGATTCCCTAAATGGAATGTCCCATGCATCTAGCTCCAGCTACCATTCAGCGTTGTCTATTAGTTCCTATGGTGCTGGCATAATCACGTCAGAAACCTTTTCACTTGAATCACTTTACACCACTGCCACTTCATACCTTACGTACGTGGTACTACCGCCATTTGTATATGTGCATAATGTTGTCCATGACTTTCGTTTCCTTGGTGTAAACACCATAATTCCAACAGTGCATAGATTACAAGAAACTCCTGACAATCTGAAACTTTAGCAAAACATGAACAGCTGTTAAAGAATAATTATATATTCCAAAAACACTATTTCCTAAATTTATTTCTGTTCTGTATTAAGTGTTTCAGTATTCAAGTATTTCGTCATCTAGAAGGACATTGCCTCAGTTTCATCGATAAATGGGGAAAACGTGAGGTAAAAAATATATCTTTAGTTACAATTTAAGGCGGGACGAAGGGTGCAAGGAAAAGATCTGGAGTGTTAAGTGGCTGAGACTTGACATTGATGATGCATTCCACAGATGGAATTTAAGGATAAACACTGGGCCACAAGTAAACAGTTTTATAAAGCCAAAATTAGTACTATATGATGATAACTTTACTCTGATTTTTTCAAGAGAAGATGATTTACGAAAACAGTTTTTCAGCAACATAAAATATGTAAAGAATATAATACGAAAATATCTTATAGTAAATCTAGGCAGTGGCTTTTAGACAATTTTCAATGGGAAGTAAGACTGTAGTTGATGGAAACACTAGAACAGGTAAAATATTTAAAATATCTTGGAAAATATTTAGAATATCTTGGATGTAAAATATCGTCCGATTACGAAGAAAATAAGCAGATTTAGTTGAAACGCGGAAATATTGCTGGAAGGGTTAATGGAACTTTGAAGCATAAGGAACGGAAAAAAAACAATGCAAGGATTTCATAAAACAGTCGCTTTGCTAACCCTATGATATGGAAGTGAATCGTCTGCATTGAATAAATGACAAGGGAAACGAATTCAAGGAGCAGGAATAAGATTTTTAAAAGCAGTGAAGGGATGTGTACGAATAGATAGAGTACAAAATGAACATATTCGAAAGGAGTTGAAAATTTGGAGTGTGAAAGTCACATAGGATGAAAACAAAAAGAAAATCAACAACTAATGAATCCAAAGAGACTACCACGTCACGTAAGAAAAAGAGATCCTGGCGCGTCCAGAAAACGATGGGAACCGTAACAGGCCATAATTGGTCATCATGCGGCAAATGAAGAAGAAGAGGAAAAAGAAGGAGAAGAAGCAACTTCTAGAATATTGTGTGCTGTGGAATTTAGACCATCAGATTGTGATAACATGTAAGCAATATGGTTTTATACAGGGTAAGTCCACTGAAGATGCAGAGAGCCCGGCAGCTGAGCACATATGTTCTTGGAGTCATGATCGATATCCCTGGAGCATTAGTTAACCTGTGGTGGCCTCCAATTTTCTCACTCTTGCTGCTGTCCCTTCTCCTTATCAGTGTTTTCCACATATTCCTTTCATCTCGGATTCTGCGCAGGACCTCCTAATTCCTTACCTTATCAGTCCACCTAATCTTCAACATTCGTCTGTAGCACCACATCTCAAATGCTTCGATTCTCTTCTGTTTCGATTTTCCCCCAGTGCATGTTTCACTACCATACAATGTTGTATTCATGACGTACATTATCACAAATTTCTTCCCCAAATTAAGGCCAATATTTGAATTTCGTGGACTTCTCTTCGCCAGGAATGCTCTTTTTGCCATGGCTAGTCTGCTTTTGATGTCCTCCTTGCTCCATCCGTCATGTGTTATTTTGCTACCTAGGTAGCACAATTGCTTAACTTCATTTACTTCGTGACCATCAATCCTGATGTTAAGTTTCCCGCTGTTCTCATTTCTACTATCTCTCATTACCTTCGTCTTTCTTCGATTTACTCTCAGTCCATACTTTTTACTCCTTAGACTGTTCATTCCGTTCAGCAGATCATGTAATTCTTCTTCACTTTGACTCAAGACAGCAATGTCATCAGGGAATTGTATCTTTGATATCCTTTCACCTTGAATTTTAATTCCACTCGTAAACCATTCTTTTCTTTCCGTCATTGCTTCTTCGATGTACAGATTGAAAATTAGTGGCGAAAGACTACATCCCTTCGTTCTTGGTCGCCCACTCTTATTATTCATTCTTGTCTCTTGTCCTTATTTTATATTACCAATCTCTCACTATAGCTCACCCCTATTTTTCTCACAATTTCGAACATCTTATACCATTTTACGTTGTCAAACGCTTTTTACTGTTCGACAAATCCCATTAAAGTGTCTTGATTTTTCTTTAGTCTTTTTTCCATTATCAACCGCAACTTCCGAATTGCCTCTCTCATGCCTTTACCTTTTCTAAAGCCAAACTGATCATCTAGCACATCCTCAATTTTCTTTTCCGTTCTTCTGTATATTATTCTTGTCAGCAACTTGGATGCATAGGTTGTGCGATAATTCTCGCACTTGTCAGCTCTCACTGTTTTCGGAATTGTGTGGACGATATTTTTCCAAAAGTCAGATGGTATACCTCCAGACTCATACATCACCCACACCATTTCTGGCCGATTTCCCAATGATTTTAAAACTTCAAGTGGAATATTACCTGTGCCTTCTGCCTTATTTGATCGTAAGTTTTCCAAAGCTCTTTTAAACTCTGATGCGAGTCCCAGATCCGCTATCACTTCCCTATCGACTCGTGCTTCACCTTCTGTCACGTCATCAGACAAGTCCTTCCTATCATGGAGGCCTTCTATGTAGTCCTTCCACCCATTATCTATATTCTCGAGATTTAACAGAGGAATTCCTTTTGCACAGTTAACTCTACCACCATTGCTATTAATGTAACCGAAATCGTTTTGACTTTCCTCTATGCTGAGCGTGTCCTTCCGACAATCAGTTCTTTCTCGATTTATTCACATTTTTCATGCAGTCATTTTGTCTTAGTTTCCCTACACCTCATATTTATTTTCTTCCTCAACGACTTGTATTTCTGTATTCCTGAGTTTCCCGGTACATTTTTGTACTCCCTCCTTTCACTGATCAACTGAAGTGTTTCTTCTGTTACCCCTGGTTTCTTCACAGTTACCTTCTTTGTACCTATGTTCTACGTTTTTCTTTCCAACTTCTGTGGAGGCCCTTTTTAGAGATGTCCAGTCCTCTTCAACTGTACTGCTACGAGCTATTCCTTATTGCTGTATTTATAGCCTTAGAGAATGCAAGTGTATCTCGTCATTCCTGAGCACTTCAGTATCCCACTTTCTTGATAATTGATTCTTCCTGACTAACGTCTTAAACTTCAACCTACTCTTCATGACTGCTATATTGTGATCAGGTTCTATATCTGCTCCTGGGTATGCCTTACAATACAGTATCTGGTTTCGAAGTCTATGTCTGACCACGATGTAACCTAACTGAAATCTTCACGTTTCACCTAGTCTTTTCCAAGAATACCTCCTCCTCTTGTGATTCTTGAACAGAGTACTCGCTATTACTAGCTGAAATTTATTACAGAACTCAATTAGTCTTTCTCCTGTCTCATTGCGTGTGCCAAGCCCATATTGTTCTGTAACACTTTCTTCTATTCCTTCTCCTACAAATGCATTCCAGTCCCACATGCCTATTAGATTTTCATCCCCATTTTACATACTCTATTACTCTTTCAATATCCTCTTACACTTTCTCTATCTCTTCATCTTCAGCTTGCGACGTCGGCAAGCATACCTGAACTATCGTTGTTGGTTTGCTGTCGATTCTGACATGAACAACCCTGTCACTGAACTGTTCACAGTAACACCCTCTCTGCCCCACTTTTCTATTCATAACGAATCCTACTCCCGCTATACCATTTTCTGCTGCTGTCGATATTACCCTATACTCATGTGACCAGAAAACCTTGACTTATTTCCATTTCACTTCACTGACTCCTACTATATCTACATTGAGCCTTTGCATTTCCTTTTTCAGATTTTATTGTTTCCCTGCCACGTGCAAGCTTCTGACATTCCACGCCCTGACTCGTTTATAACGGCATCTTTTCGTTTATTGTTCAGTCTTTTTCTCATGGTCACCTCCCATTTGGCAGTCCCCTCCATGAGATCGGAGTGGGGGACTATTCCGGATTCTTTTGGCACTGGAGAGATCATCATGACGCTTTTTCAATTACAGACCACATGTCCAGTGAATACACGTTACGTGTCTTTAATGTAGTGGTTTCCGTTGCGTTCTGCATCCTTGTGCCGTTGATCATTGCTGATTCTTTCGCCTTTAGCAGCAGTTTCCCACCCCTAGGACAAGAGAGTGAACTGTACCTCTGTACACTCCTCCACCCTCTCCCCTCTCAGCAAGGCCCTTAGCAGAATAAGGGTGACTTCTTATGCCTCAAGTCTTCGGCCGCAAATGCTGATTATTGATCAAATTTTAAGCAGTGGCTGGATCCGAACAGAGGACCGAGAATTTTTTTGATTGCTAATCTGAGACGCTATCCCTAGACCACGGGATCCAACAGTTAGAATCGTAGTATAGCAGTTTCTTGGTATCACGTGTGTAAATATATGGGCATATACCTACATCAGAAGTGGAACTTTATGACACACGTTGACGCAGTAGCACGCAAAGCACTGGCTGTGTTACATAGGCTGGTTGGTCTTCGCCATTGGAGATTTTATTTCACTCCCAAGATAGTCTGATTTTATCATGGAAGTTTACATGAGTCATTGGTTGGGTACGGTTCCAGATTGAGAATTCTGAAAACAACTATGGCTGTAAGAGGAGTTCAGTATAATAGGCTATCACGGTCTATTAATTCAAGTGCTACCTCTTTTACAGACGGACTTCTGGTTATCGTGAGGTTTCGTCGCTTGGATTTGTTAATTCTCCAATAAGCGGGGAAATACTGGCTCGCAAAAGGAATTTTGAAAAAGTATAAGTAATTATGGGGAACATCTGGGGAGTTTAAGGGAAATGAGAGAGGATAACCTTAGAGGGGGACGAAATTCTAATATTCATGGGCGCCTGGAATGCAGTTGTAGGGGAAGGAGTAGAAGAAATGGTTACAGGAGAATATGGGCTTGGGACAAGGAATGAAAGAGGAGATAGACTAATTGAGTTCTGTAACAAGTTTCAGCTAGTAATAGCGAATACCCTGTTCAAGAATCACAAGAGGTGGAGGTATACTTGGAAAAGGCCGGGAGATACGCGAAGATTTCGCAATCAGATACTGGATTGTAAGGCGTATCCAGGAGCAGATATAGACTCAGAGCACAATATAGTAGTGATGAAGAGTAGGCTGAAGTTCAAGACATTAGTCAGGAAGAATCAATACGCAATGGACTGGGATACGGAAGTACTAAGGAATGACGAGATACGTTTGAAGTTCTCTAACGCTATAGATACAGCAATAAGGAATAGCGCAGTAGGCAGTACAGTTGAAGAGGAATGGACATCTCTAAAAAGGGCCATCACAGAAGTTGGGAAGGAAAACATAGGTACAAAGAAGGTAGCTGCGAAGAAACCATGGGTAACAGAAGAAATACTTCAGTTGATTGATGAAAGGAGGAAGTACAAACATGTTACGGGAAAATCAGGAATACAGAAATACAAGTCGCTGAGGAATGAAATAAATAGGAATTGCGGGGAAGCTAAGACGAAATGGCTGCAGGAAAAATGTGAAGACATCGAAAAAGATATGATTGTCGCAAGGACAGACTCAGCATAAAGGAAAGTCAAAACAACCTTTGGTGACATCAAAAGCAACGGTGGTAACATTAAGAGTGCAACGGGAATTCCACTGTTAAATGCAGAGGAAAGAGCAGATAGGTGGAAAGAATACAGTGAAAGCCTCTATGAGGGTGAAGATTTGTCTGATATGATAGAAGAAGAAACAGGAGTCGATTTAGAGGAGATAGGGGATCCAGTATTAGAATCGGAATTTAAAAGAGCTTTGGAGGGCTTACGGTCAAATAAGGCAGAAGGGATACATAACATTCCAACAGAATTTCTAAAATCATTAGGGGAAGTGGCAACAAAACGACTATTCACGTTGGTGTGTAGAATATATGAGTCTGGCGATATACCATCTGACTTTCGGAAGAGCATCATCCACACAATTCCGAAGACGGCAAGAGCTGACAAGTGAGAGAATTATCGCACAATCAGCTTAACAGCTCATGCATCGAAGCTGCTTACAAGAATAATATACAGAAGAATGGAAAAGAAATTTGAGGATGCGCTAGGTGACGATCAGTTTGGCTTTAGGAAAAGTAAAGGGACGAGAGAGCCAATTCTGACGTTACGGTTAATAATTGAAGCAAGGCTAAAGAAAAATCAAGACACTTTCATAGGATTTGTCGACCTGGTAAAAGCGTTCGACAATATAAAATGGTGCAAGCTGTTCGAGATTCTGAAAAAAGTAGGGGTAAGCTATAGGGAGAGACGGGTCATATACAATATGTACAACAACCAAGAGGGAATAATAAGAGTGGACGATCAAGAACGAAGTGCTCGTATTAAGAAGGGTGTAAGACAAGGCTGTAGCCTTTCGCCCCTACTCTTCAATCTGTACATCGAGGAAGCAATGATGGAAATAAAAGAAAGGTTCAGGAGTGGAATTAAAATACAAGGTGAAAGGATATCAATGATACGATTCGCTGCTGACATTGCCATCCTGAGTGAAAGTGAAGAAGAATTAAATGATTTGCTGAACGGAATGAACAGTCTAATGAGTACACAGTACGTTTTGAGAGTAAATCGGAGAAAGATGAAGGTAATGAGAAGTAGTAGAAATGAGAACAGCGACAAACTTAACATCAGGATTGATGGTCACGAAGTCAATGAAGTTAAGGAATTCTGCTACCTAGGCAGTAAAATAACCAATGACGGACGGAGCAAGGAAGACATCAAAAACACACTCGCTATGGCAAAAAAGGCATTTCTGGCCAAGAGAAGTCTACTAATATCAAATACCGGCCTTAATTTGAGGAAGAAATTTCTGAGGATGTACGTCTGGAGTACAGTATTGTATGGTAGTGAAACATGGACTGTGGGAAAACCGGAACAGAAGAGAATCGAAGCATTTGAGATGTGGTGCTATAGACGAATGTTGAAAATTAGGTGGACTGATAAGGTAAGGAATGAGGAGGTTCTACGCAGAATCGGAGAGGAAAGGAATATGTGGAAATCACTGATAAGGAGAAGGGACAGGATGATAGGACATCTGCTAAGATACGAGGGAATGACTTCCATGGTACTAGAGGGAGCTGTAGAGGGCAAAAACTGTAGAGGAAGACAGAGATTGGAATACGTCAAGCAAATAATTGAGGATGTAGGTTGCAAGTGGTACTCTGAGATGAAGTGGTCAGCACAGGAAGGGAATTCGTGGCGGGCCGCATCAAACCAGTCAGTAGACTGATGACTTGAAAAAAAAAAAAAAAAAAAAAAATCCTTAAATTGTGGCAAGCCAAACTGGATGAATCCGCCCAGCAAGGCGCTTTTATTGGGTTTTTCCGAATATAAGAGAAAGCCATAGGATGAAACATTCTGAACGGTCTAGGGATTTAGCGCACCTCTTTACAGGCCATGGGCCGTATCCTGTGTGTTTACATAGCATGGGTGGACAGGAATCGGATGGTTGTAAGTGGGGTGCTGATCTGGGTCCCCCAAATCACATCAGATTTCGGTGTACAATTTTTAATGAAGTGGGGCATGCACATAGAAGACAACTTTAATGCACAGGATATAATTCATTTACTGAATAACGCCGATACTTTGAAAACATTCTGTAAACTTACAGATTCAATATTTAATAAAGCAATGCAACATGCAATGATGGTATGGCACTGATGGTCGGTAGTTCCCACCTGGGCAGTTCAACTCCAGAGTCGCAGATCTTTTTAGCTGATGCAACATCCGGCTACTTATTGATGAAATGATGAAGAGGACAACACAACACTCAGACACCGAGCAGAGACAATCTCCAACCAGGTCGGGAATCAAACCTCGGCCCACTGAATGTCGGGGCGGACCGTAACTCAAAATAACTGCGTCAATGATTTGGTCGAAACTGTGTTGGCATTAGTGGTTCGGAGCCTGGATACCTGCTGGCCGCATTGAACGTGATAAAAGATACGGCAGGAGGACCGCTGTGATAGTTTCCTCCCCTCCATCTGAAGTACCCAAAGACATTGTTACGATTAACGTTCTCTAATTTTGCAGTTACTGTTGTCAGAGAGCTGGCTCCGTTTTAACTGGCGATGCAGTTTTTTGACGTTGATAACACAACGCAGTGGTTAGCTAGTGGTTGTTCATCCACCTCCTCGTTGACAGGGACGAGCAACGTCTTGGTACTAACTGAATATGGCTGAGTAGCCAGTTCAAATTACAAGAGAGACTGTGGATAGAATTTTATATGTAACTCTTATCATATAAATAGGTAGGACTGTATCAGTACCTTCATGGTCCACTGTAGTAAGCACTATGGAATCGCCAAGGTAGCCGAGAGCGCTGATGGGCTGCTTCCTGGATTCGGGTTGTCGCACCGGCCCCAGATCGAACCACTCGGCGGATTAACGACGAGAACCGGTATGCCGGCCACTGTCCGTGTGGTTTTTAGGCTGTTTTCCGCAACCCGCTTGGTGAATATCAGGCTGGTCCCCACGTTCCGCCTCAGATACGTAACTCGCCGTGATTTGAAACACGTTCGCACTATTTGGTGGTTGGTTTGGGTTGGTTTATTTGGGGGAAGAGACCAAACAGGGAGATCATCGGTCCCATCGGATTAGGGAAGGAAGACGGCCGTGCCTTTTCAAAAGAACCATCCCGGCATTTGCCTGAAGCGATTTAGGGAAATCACAGAAAACCTAAATCAGGATGGCCAGACGCGTGTTTGAACCGTCGACCTCCCGAATACGAGTCCAGTGTGCTGTCCACTGCGCCACCTCACTCGGCACTATTTCATGGCTTACAAAATGGTTCAAATGGCTCTGAGCACTATGGGACTCAACATCTGCGGTCATCAGTCCCCTAGAACTTAGAACTACTTAAACCTAACTAACGTAAGGGCATCACACACATCGGTACCCGAGGCAAGATTCGAACCTGCGACCGTAGCAGCAGCGCGGTTCCGGACTGAAGCGGCTAGAGCCGCTCGGCCACAACGACCAGAATGGCTTGCACTAGATACAGGCAGCTGAGGTACACTAATTCCCTCACAGTGGGGTGCGGGGTGGCCATAGGAAGGGCATCTGGCCAGCCCTTAAGTTAACCATGCCAAATCTGACCTTAACCATGCCAACCCTGCGAAACGTTGGACAGAGGCACAAGAAAAAGAAGAAAAAGGGGGAAGGCACCTCTTTATATTAATAAATGTAAAAAGAATGTAGGCCTTACGTATTGGGACAGACGCTACCCTCTATAACAGAACGATAATAGCAATCTAGTAATACTTTGTTAGTAAAGGAAATAAATTTCAAGAATGAGTTTGCGATCACTGTGGACCTTTCTCATGGATGAACCCGTCTATATCTACTAATATATTTCTTTATGAACTGGTTGTCTTCGGCGCAAAGTGACCCATGCGCGACTGCCGGTATCTGTCAGGGGTTTTAGAGATAGGGAGGTCTGTAATGGAGTCCGCTCAGCCTCTTGGGCCCAAATGAGGAGCTACTTTGAAAGGGTACAGTACCGCCCGACATTGAAAATAGGTACAACATACTTCATTATTTTTGTCAGAACTACACATTTTTTTTTGTAAAATAACTCAATTTCAATTAATACAGCGAAGCCGGATACCAGTGTGGGAAAGAATGACAATTTATTTATTTAATTGATCACATGTGCACTCCCACAAAATAAATCCCTACATCCAGTTTGGTGAGATCTGTGAAATGTATGAATGTATGGTCGTCTGCTAACCACAGATAGTGAATGTGAATATATGATCATCTTTGAGACGATCCTTTGGCCACCTTTGGTGGGACCAAAGAGATGAAATTTACCTGAGCTTTGAGCGCCTGAAATGTGGCTGAGCAATACGGTAGCAAGGTGCTCCCCCACTTCGGCAGAGGTGCGAGAGGACCTGAAGAACAGCCATGTTTCAGCATTCTGCCGCTGGATCTTGTGCTGTTAAGACCTGTCTTAGGCGTGCTCCATAAAGACAAAAGAGTGGAGACATGGTATGCATGTGGAATATTTAAGAATAGTTTGAAATAATAATTTCTCTATTTCAGGAACTTTTGTGGGGAGAATTAAATGTCAGGCAGGTAATATTAATGGGATCGTAGTAATCTTCGGAAGTGACCAACGGACACAATGAAACCACGTGTAGCAATAAGTTGAAATACTTCCGTGTGCTTAAGTCAAGCTGAATTACTAGCGTGTGTACTATAAGTTGAAATATTTAAGGAATGGCGTGTGCAGGACTTGAAATTAGAGACGAGTACTTCCACATG
Source organism: Schistocerca cancellata (assembly GCF_023864275.1). Lineage (NCBI taxonomy): Eukaryota > Metazoa > Arthropoda > Insecta > Orthoptera > Acrididae > Schistocerca > Schistocerca cancellata. The sequence continues at coordinate 1,259,612,120 of NC_064626.1, forward strand.
GTGAGTACTGTGTGAGTCTCAATCTGTGTATGAGACAAAGGATAAAGAGAAGTACTCGTCCATGGTATCAGTTGAGGACTCGCGTGTGTGAGGAATATGCTCTTAATATTACTTTGCATGTTATGTTTCCGTGTGACGCTTGATTCAAACTATAATACTCTGCTGTTAAGTCCCATAGTGCTAAGAGCCATGTGAACCATGTTCTTAGGACTGGGGACATGGGGATCACCTCCCACGACCGCAGCTTGTTCCTCTTTCATCTAGGCAGCAGTCGGCAAGTCAGAACAGGGCTAAGGCCTCAACCATGAATAGTGTTTACAACGACGTTTCAGTTACCACCGTAACGATCAAAACACAGTATTTGTGAAAAACCTTCTGTGTCAGTTTCAATAAAACCTACGCTTAAGTGGGGTTGATGTAGATGGTTTTAATCATAAAAAATACGATTTATTTGTAGCACAAACCTTCACCAGATGAGGCCACCCCCCTGAGTTCCGCTCTACAGATATCTCGCCGCGGTCCTCTTCAGTGAACCGGGAGACAGGGTTGAGCCTCGGCCGTATCGGCTGTCGTGGATCGCCCGCGGCGGTGCCGTCCTCCTCCGGGCCGCTCCTGCCGACGCCGCGCGCAGGGTGGGGGTGGTGGGGGTGGTGGGGGCGGCGCCGGCGTCGCCGCTCTGCGCTGGATGGGCGGCCGCGCCGGCTCGGCCACAGTAGCACGCCGGCTGTGTACCGGGTTGCGTCCGCCAGGGGAGCGCTCTGCCGCGTCGCGTCTACCTTCCGTTGGCCGCCAGCGTAAAGATACGACACGATACGACGCCAGGTGCTCGACAGCCCTTCTGGGACTGGGCGCTCTGAACTGCGTCTCCTGCGCCTCTGGGCAGCATCTGACGAGCAGAAGACACGACCTGCGAAGAATCGCGGAGAAAAACACATACCAGTACTTATAAATTTTGCCATAGTAAAACCGTTTGTTTAATAGACACCGGTGACTAGAAACATTGCAGAAACTCTGGTGGCAGCTCCACATTCACCTCCTAATTACGTGAGTATTACAAATGGCAAGTGCCAGTTTATTGTTATTGTTTGCTGTTTGTATTTATTGCTTTACTTGTGAGAAAATTATGAAGTTACTGTGACAAACAGTGATGAACAATAATAATTTTTTCTCGTGTTTACCATGGCGGCCAAATCATAGTCAATTCTTAAATGATCGTCATTGAGCTTGAGTCCATAGCTGGGAACACTTAATGATTTGATACCGTATGCAGCTGTCATCTTTTCTTTACTTTTGAATTATTCTGTAATTTAGGTCTCAGGCCATTTTCACGTGTCTATGCAAATTTCAACGATGGCATATTACGACATAGTTATCTCTACACATATTCAAATATAACGTGTGCAAAGAATCCTGTCTCCCTATGTGCTGTGGTAAATTTTTCTGCACAAAATAGTACACGAGCCAAATTGTGCTATAGCACACAAATAAAAAAAAAATGATAGCTGCCGGCTGTATTAGATATTTTCAAAATTCTTGAAGTTATGCTACATACCATAATTTAATTTTGCACCGCCCTATTCACTCTCAAAATACAGTAAAATATTTATTTCCTTCTTGTTGAATTACTATTTACCTCTACCTCATGAAAGTACAAGAATTCTTCGTGATATTACACAGTTTACGGGCTTGTTTCATTTGTTTATCATCTGTTTTAGTCTCCTCTGTAAATTTTTTAGCCAAGGTAAGATTGTTTTAATTTTGAGGTAACCATAACTGGCGACGAAATTTATGCGTTATCACTGTAACAAACTGTAAAAAATCTGTAGTTGGCCAGAAACGATATAAATCGGTAATTGCCTGCACTGAATCTTACATGTGGCTGAATATGTAATCAGCACTGACTTTTCAACAGATTCTGCACCTCTCCACAATCATTAGACTAGCCCTCACAAAATTAGTCCGATTGCTGGTTAAATACTAACGGCCTTTACTTTCCCAGTGACTACCATTTTTATTTCAAAACCATTAATGTATTGTTGTTGTAATTTATGTCTTAGAAGTAACAATGTAAAAAGAATGTTTTCCAAGGGGGTTGGGGGGAGGGTGCTTGAGGGTAACATATACTGGTTTATTCATAAGTACTTTCAGGGTCTCACAAGACAACTGTTCGAAAACTACAAGACATACTGAGAACAGAGATACACATCGGTGGGCAGGGCATCTGTCCAAGTTTGTAACTGACACTAAAGGGTGTTCAATACAATCTTCGATTGTGATGTGGCAAGCATCAATTCGTGGCTGAAAATCATTGACACGATGTGGCCCGGAAGGTGCGAAGGCAGCCTCCTTTGCGAATCTGGTAGTTGGGATGCCTGTTTGCAGGTGGGAACTAATTAGATGTGACTTTAGGGAGACGAAGGTTAACAATGAGACTTTACGACAACACAACCTACACGAACACTCTGATTATAGAAATTCTGATAATCATTAGTAGGCTTCCATTTACCAGTGGTTTATAACAGTAGTATGTAGCACTTCTTTAGTGACCTATTGTGGGAACATACGTCCCGACGGTAGTGAAAGGGTGAAATGTAAAAAAAGACATGTAGTTATAAAAAATTCAGCATTAAAAAGTATAGCTTTTCTTCCAATTAAAACTTGGTGCGAAAGTAATTTACATCTGCTACTTACAAAGGTCATTTCTCTGAAGGACAGGTTGTGCGATGGCAGAACTGATTTCTCACGTTTTAGATGTATGTAACTGTTGTTACTGGCGTACCTTCGCATCCCACTTGCGTGTCAGTACGCAAAAAATTTCGTCGCTGAATGTTAAATCGTCTGCTGCCATACTAATATCGGGCGATCAAAAAGTTAGTATAAATTTGAAAACTGAATAAATCACGGAATAATATAAATAGAGAGGTACAAATTGACACACATGCTTGGAGTGACATGGGGTTTTATTAGTACCAAAATAATACAAACGTTCAAAAATGTCCGACAGATGGCGCTTCATCTAATCAGAATAGCAATAATTAGCATAACAAAGTAAGACAATGCGAAGATGATGTTGTTTACAGGAAATGCTCAATATGTCCACCATCATTCGTCAACAATAGCTGTAGTCGAGGAATAATGTTGTGAAAAGCACTGTAAAGCATGTCCGGAGTTATGCTGAGGCATTGGCGTCGGATGTTGTCTTTCAGCATCCCTGGAGATGTGGGTCGATCACGATGCACTTGCGACTTCAGGTAACCCCAAAGCTAATAATCGCACGGACTGAGGTCTGGGGACCTGGGAGGCCAAGCATGACGAAAGTGGCGGCTGAGCACACGATCATCACCAAATGACGCGCGGAAGAGATCTTTCACGATTCTAGCAATATGGGGTGGAGCGCCATACTGCATAAACATCGTACGTTCCAGCAGGTGTTTATCAGCCAGGCTGGGGATGATGCGATTCTGTAACATATCGACGTACCTCTCATCCGTCATGGTAGCAGTTTTGCTGTCCAGCGCCATCCGCCGGACATTTTGGGAACTTGGTTTCTTTTTTTGGTTCTAATACAACCCCATGTCATTTCAAGCATGTGTTTCAATTTTTACCTCTCTGTCTACATTATTCCGTGGTTCATTAAGTTTTCAAATTTTATACTGACTTTTTGATCACCCTGCATATGCAGATGTGTGTTTATAATCTTTTGCATGTCGACGGATCCAAAGGACGGAAAGTTTGGCTCTGCCCAGTAACAGCCGGAAGAATGAAATAAAAACAAAAACGATGATGATGATTGGTTTGTGGGGCGCTCAACAGCGTGGTTATCAGCGCCCGTACAATTACCCAATCTTTGCTCAGTCCAATTGCGCCACTTTCCTGGATGATGATGAAATGATGAGGACAACACAAACACCCAGTCATCTCGAGGCAGGTGAAAATGCCTGACCCCGCCGGGAATCGAACAAAAACGGTCGAAATGCCTGGTCATATCACCCTGTTCCTTCAATTTTTGTTCAAATTCCGCTCGTGTATCCTTAACACACTACTGTTCATGTCGTTGATTGTGTCCAGTACTCAGCAGTGGGGAAGTCAAAACAAAGGGCGGCAGACTGTTTCCAGGAGTGCACCCCAGATGGCCTCCATTAGCCGTATGGACTGACGGCTCTGCTAACGCAGCCGTCGCGTGCCGGTCGGATCTGAGCGGCGTTTCTCACGCCCTATCTGTGGCGGCATCCGCGTTGGCTGGCGTGAGCGCGCGCGCCCAAGTTTTCAACTGCAGTCACGCTATCTGCTGGCGCTAGCAAGCCGTCTTCCGTTTCCTCCATTGTCTCTTCCCATTAACTCACCGTGTGGGTCGTTTCTCTCGGTGGAAAACGTTTCGGCGATACCCATCACCAAGAAACCCGAATTTAGTTTACTCGAACGGTTCCAGCACAGTAGAACGCCTCACGACGCAATTACTCCAGTCTAGCAGCAATAAAGGAAAAAAGATGCATACATCAGAAGTTTCATGGTACATTTTGAGCCATTACGTTAGCCATATATTCTTGTTTCAATGTCATGCCTGACGAGCATCATCGTTGATACGTCAACAAGAAGATGAGAACGTCTGTTTTGTAACACTTCTGACACTAAATGTAACTGAGGTCCTCTCTTTTGATGCTAGTCAATTGTCAGGATGAGCATTACTGCAAAGGGAATTTGACTCTAAAGCATTACGTCAGGGTGAAAAATACTAAATAAATTACTTTTTCTCACTTAAGGGGCTCCGGAACGACCTATACTTGCAATGTTAAAATAACGCTCATAAATTACATCTTTCCTCACAAAGTATTTGAGGTAGGAAGTTGAACTTTGTACAGATTATTTATTAGAATATGGGCTACAACTTAACACAGGGATTTTACAAAATTTTAGTTCAGTTATTAAAGATGATTTTTTTTCAATTGTAATGAAAATTCTCATCTTTTTTCAATTTTTTATTTATATATTAAAAAATATACAGTTTTTTGGTAAAAGGCTGTGTTAAATTATGCAGAAGGTACTGTGTAACATTTACTGAAAGTTTGAAACAAATATGTTTGGAAGATCCTTAGAAAACATGTAATTAGTATGAGAAAATAAAAGTTTTGGGAATCGATCGACAAAGATTGGATTAACTTTTTAGTGCATTCCAGGTCCATAGGATGGATTATCTTCATCCTCTGCAAACTCCTCCTCCAGCTTCCTCTTGTTCCTCCTCCTGTTTACTCTTGCTTGTATTTCTAGACTCTTTACAGCTCTGTCTGCAGCCCGAAGGCGTTCCTTGTCTAAAGCAAGCATCGCTCGTACCATGTTAGAACGTATCTTCATTCCCATATTTCTATATACCTTGCACCTTACAATGTTGCCATCATTGAAAGTCACAACAGCATCATACACACCAAAGTGAAGTGTTTCTATTCCAACAAATACAGTCTTGGGGATTCTCGACCATATAACACTATTTACACTTTCATTGGGGTTTTGAGTTTTTCCGTGAATACACTTTTTCAACAGTTTAGGTGCTGCTAAGTCTCTGAAAATAGGTTAGCCACAACACATACTTTATCTCACATCACTAAAATGTACCTGATGAACACGGACGTTAATAATAACACCATTTGACAGCAGTTTAACAGCGCCACAGTGGGTCACGCCCATGTAGAACACATTTCAAAAAAAATTTAAAAATAGTTGTAGTCTACGGAATTGAATAAATTATATATCTATTAAAAGGTAATAGTCTGCAGATTCATAAAACGCAAAAAAGGAAAAATTGAACTTTTCATGATTTTGAGCCTTTCCGGAGCACCTTAACAACATGTGGGCAGGGTGGGTTCTTCCCTGGCTCGGGTATGAGGTAGAATGAAACAGCACTTTTACATAAGATAACTTTTATTGAAAGTTTGTACAACTGTTCCCTTACTCGATTGTTCTGGCTGGGAAAGCGGCTGCTGTGTCGTATGCGAAGCCTCTGCTGCTGTAGCGGCGGCGTCTGATTACGTCTGGCGGTGTGTATCTCTTGTCGCCGTCTCGCCCAGTTGACTGGAGACGCGCCTCGTGCGGTGGCCCGTTGAATTATTGAGAAAGAAATCGTGAATCGGATGGTGATACCTTGGATGTGGCGTCCCAGTGTTTCTCTTCTCTAAGCGGCCGCGTGTGTCAGTGTTGTGCGTCGGCCAGAGGAGCGGCGCGGCGGGGCAAATCCCGTGTCCCGGACTCGAACAACGGACTTCAGCTTGCCAGCCTTCGGCTGTCCGATCTTCATCCCAGCTCACAGGTGACTGCTGATATGAGGCCGACTCCTTCCCGTGCTCACGAGTCACCCGGGTATGTAAAAATCAGTCTTCAAATACCTTCTAACTTCTGTCTTCTGGCGGCGAGGCTGCTGCTTGCTATTCCATTACAGCAGCTGACTTGGTGCTTCTGTGTACGATGTAGTCTCTTCCTGCATGACAGTCTTCAGCTCCGAAACTGAACTGAAAACGACTCTTCTTGTCGGGCCCACTGCGTGTCGCGTATTTATTCGCTTCAGATCGCTGGAGGTGAACGACTTCACGGTCATTGCCTCTTCTGTCACGTTGAAAAGCTTCTCCAAGAATCTTCTTAACGTCGGTAATTGGCTCTTGGAATGTAGGCGAGGGCCCTTGATCACATGTGACAACTCAGAAATACGTCAGCCGGTCGGGCGACGCCCTGACGGCTGAATCGACAGCGTCCGCTTATGTGGGGAGGGCGATGGCTTCTCCTGAACGTGCTGACTTGCAAGCGCCGGCAGTTGGCACTGCTGCTCTGCCTGCTGTTTGCCAGTGTATACTTTTCTAAACTAAACTAAGTTTTTCATTTATTTTCTAATTTCTACTTCACTTCACATTGATTTTACTAATTTATTTACCTATCTTAACTACCATTCAACACATTCTACACTGCCTGATAGAAAAAGGGAAGTTCCCAGAAATGGAAGAGTAAACGAGACGACACTTCATTATTTGAGAGGTTATGTGATATTACTCCAGCTTAAAATGTCGAGTCAAATTTACAAAGAAATTGGCAATGTGAGCCTACTTGTCAGTATGACGTTGCACACCCTCTGTCCTGGATGGATGTAGTGACTAGTTTGGGAACGTCATGATGAACCCGTTGTATCCTCTCCTAAGACGAAATGGCCCGCAATTATTGTAACTGGTCCTTGATGTCCTATATTCTAGCACTTGGTGGAAGCTGACGTAAAAAAATGGTTCAAATGGCTCTGAGCACAATGGGACTTAACATCTGAGGTCATCAGTCCCCTAGAACATAGAACTATTTATACCTAACTAACCTAAGGAAATCACACACATCCATGCTGAAGGTAGGATTCGAACCTGCGACCGTAGTGGTCGCGCAGGTCCAGACTGAACCGCCTAGAAACGCTCGGCCACCCCGGGCGGCAAGCTGACGTCCGACATGGTCCCACATATGTCCAATTTGGGCCAGATAAGAGGTTCTTGATGGCAACCGATACACCTCACTATCACGCGTTTCATAGAGATACGTGCCGTGTTTGGATGGTCATTGTCCTGTTGAAAAAAGGCACATCGATGCTGTCGGAATGAGAGGTAACAGATGAGGAAACAACATGTCCGTGACGTACGGTTGTGGCGTCATAGATACCTCACTCACTGCCAGCCATGACTTGAAGCCTGGTGGTTCCCTACACCATGACGCCAAGAGTAAGCCGTTGTGCCTCTCCAAAACAATAGAGGACGGAGTCCGCTCCCGAGGTCACCGTCTTACTCGCCAATTATGGTCATCCGAAGTAGTTCAGACATACGATTCATGGCTGAACAAAATGTGAAAACATTCATGATTTCGAGTCTCGGCACCACTCCAAACGCAGTCGTTTGTTTCGTGGTATTAACCGTGGCCTGTGGTGGTGCATGACACAGAAAGTTGCGGGCAGTCCATCATTAATTGTTCTCGGATGGCAGACATAGCTGTGAAGAAGTTACGATGCGAATGGTGTACAGTACGGCGATGCTCCCTTGTCCTGGTTAGAGAGGGTCGACCGAAACCTTGACGATAAGAATGCTTGTCCTCCTGTTCCCATTCAGTCCAGCATCGAGCAACTGTCCCATCCGAACGTCCCACAAATCTCTATACTGCACGATTCTACCAGCCAGCCAAATGGATACCTACAATGTGCTCCCTTCCAAACATGGTCAGGTGCCGATGACGCTGTTTCGAAAGAGAACGCGGCACCTCTGTGTCCTGAGTGATTTCTCAATATCTGACCCTGTTCGTGCCTCATACACTCTACCAGACCTGGTAACAACGCCAAACATGAAACACAGTAAGGCTTTATGATGGCTTTTCTACCTGTCACAGAGAACTGCAACTCTTAAAATTTACGTAACCGCCGATGTTACGTATGTGTATGGCGATACATTTGTGCCCGACCGTTTCCTTTGTATGCATCCACGATGTCAGCCTTCTTCAAAGACGCAGGAAGTACCTTGATTAAACAAAATCCTGTGAATAAATTACGCATTGACCTCAAGATTTTCGTTAAAAATCGTAACTTTGTATCACAGTGACTTATTCACGATATAAAAAAATGTAGAGACATATATTTTAACACTTTATATTTGAATGGTGCCAATTATTGAACTATATAAAAAAACATAAATTAGTTTCAAACTATGGCGTGTGCACACTTTATTCAACGGGGAAACGTCAATACAGATATTCGGTTATGACATGTTCGATATGTCTGCCATCACTGGCGATGATGGGCGGCAGAGGAATAGCGAAATTCTGCATGACCCACTGAAGTGTCTGAACATCTACGTTGTCGATGACCTCCTAAGTGGCCGTTTTTAGTTGAGAAATAGTTTTGGGGTTATTGTTGTACACTTTGTCTTTAATATAGCTCTACAAAAAGGAGTCTCATATGTTCAGATCCGGAGATTGTGGTGGGCAATCGAAGCTCAAACCAGTGGCCTCTGGGTACCCCTGAGGTAGAGCGCTCCTCCAGCATATCAAACACTCTCCCGCTTTTACGGCGGTCGAACTCCGTTTTCCATGAAACGCATCTTGTAGAAATCTGGGTTACTTTGGATAACGGGGATCAAATCATGTCCCAAAACTTTCATGTACCTTTCGTAGTCAAAAAATGGCTCTAAACACTATGGACTGAACATCTGAGGTCACCAGTCCCCTAGACCTAGAACTACGTAAACCTGACTAGCCTAAGGACATCACACACATCCATGCCCGAGGCAGGATTCGAACCTGCGACCGTAGCAGCAGTGCTGTAGCGCCTAGAACCGCTCGGCCACCGCGGCCGGCCATTTCTTAGTCGCGGTGCCATCAAGGGATATTGCACCGATTATTTTGCGACTGGACATTGTACACAACACAGTCACCCGTTGAGTGGGGAGAGACTTCTCGATCGCGAAATGCGATTCTCAGTCCTCCAAACGGGCCAGTTTTGATTATTGACGAATCCATCAAAATTAAAGTGGGCTTTCGTCGCTAAACCAAACCATACAGCGTACAGTAATTCCTACCATGCCCGTCGGCCAACCGTGCAGTTTGAACGTCCTAACGCAAACCGTTCTGAAGCTATGACGACATTTTCTCATGTTGTTCAATTATGTTCACCCTGTATTTGACATTATGTAGGCATACATGGAACTAGTTATGCATTTCCTTTTATTCTTGTATTTCACATTTCTTAAAATAATAAAATACCACTGATGCTGTTGCTGATACTGTTGATGAATAGAGACTAACATGTATTTCTCTCGTGTTATGTCACAGATAACACAGTTTATCGCATACGTTTTGTAACTTCACGTATTACTTCACTTATTGTTGCCAAAAAGCAACACATGCTGTAATTAACACTCTATGTGTAGGCATTTCATGCAGTCTGCTTAATTAGTTTTTAGTTACTACGTTACTGGTGTATTCCCAAGCATATTTTACTGGCCTTTAACTTCTATCTAAGTTACTGTCATATTTTGACGCCCATTTTTTACTCATTTAACTTTTATCCAACGACGACATTTAAAACATCTTACTTAATAAAAGCTCTTACCTAGTGTGCAGAGAAAGTAATCTTTGTCTATTTGCTCGTCAATGTTAACTGTCTTTGGTTAATGCTTACGCCGGCCAAATGCAGAACCACAATAAACACTTTCAAACTCTGTCTGGTACTTGTAACATTGATTCACACTAGTACCAGGCGTCTCCGTAACTCAACTTCTGACGTTGTTCACGTCCCTCTCTCCTCATCTTACCAGGCCTGGTAAAACGCTAAACACGAACAACAGTAATTCAATAAGATGTCCGATCTATCTGTCGCAGGCCGGCCGGTGTGGCCGTGCGGTTCTAATCGCTTCAGTCTGGAACCGCGTGACCGCTACGGTCGCAGGTTCGAATCCTGCCTCGGGCATGGATGTGTGTGATGTCCTTAAGTTGGTTAGCTTTAAGTAGTTCTAAGCTCTAGGGGACTGATGACAACAGATGTTAAGTCCCATAGTGCTCAGAGCCATTTTTTATCTTTCACAGAGAACTGAAAGTCCAGCCATTTACATACATGTCACTCTGTTGACGTGTACGGTGTTACAGTGACAGCCGACGATGTTTTCTGTGTGCTTCACCTATTGTTGTCAGTCGGTGTGTTTTTGTAACGTAGCCCCTCTGACACGTTCCTCATAGTGATTCCCTGATTAAAGATATAAATGCAGTGAAAATATTAATAAAACACTAAGGCAGAAACGGTAAATTGACTGGAATTATGGGCAGTGAGATACCGGATCATGGCTACTTTATTATCTCCGCCAGTAATTCGAATGTCACAAAAGCTTCCTTCTGTGACATTCCTTTATTTAGCAATGATTAAAGTCGGTTCTTCTCCTGCTAAGAAGCAGTGGTTCAATAAAGTTATCAAGGAGTTCCCGTAGGCAATTGTCGTTGCAATTTCAGAAATGTAATAGGATTTCGCAGCTGGTGAGCAGTAATCGCGGCCACAAATCTCTCGGCCGGGTTCGCTGCCCGTGGAGTTCATGGCGCGTGGCCAGACCGAATTAATGGTTTCAGTAAATTGTCCGGCTGGGAATGAGGCCTCTAAACTGTGAGCGCCCGAATTGTGGCTCACGTTCTCGGTGAAGAGGTCAAAGTGTCGCACATTGCATGCTGAGGTGCTCGAGTCCAAATCGGTACACTACGGTTTGCTGGATGTATATTGCAGTAGCTAGTTTACAATAGATACTTGTAGCTTGCAAACTTATTTTACCTCAGAGCCAATTTTCTTGACGGTAGGAAAGTGTAAGGTTCCTATCAACAAGTTATGCAACAGGGGTTTGTAAGCATACATCATGAACAATTCCTAAATCTGTTACTGAAACTTTGTGTGTAAGAGTATATTATGAATATGATCATGTTACCTAGTGTCCATTTCTTAATTCTACGTGTGTTCTGTGTGTGATTTAGCACTACCATGTACCTTATCTGGGAAGTTACGTGTTCCACAAATACATCCAAACATTCAAGTAAAATTCAATCATCACATTTATTCCATATAATTATTATATACTAATTTGTCTCTCTTCACAGGAATTTAGATGCCATAGAGCAATGTGCACAAATCGACTGAGAGGTAGGTTTCGATGATGTCAGATGACCAAGATCTGAGTTTGATGATACGATCTACATCTACATCTACATTTATACTCTGAAAGCCACCCAACGGTGTGTGGCGGAGGGCACTTTACGTGCCACTGTCATTACCTCCCTTTCCTGTTCCAGTCGCGTATGTTTCGCAGGAAGAACGACTGCGGGAAAGCCTCCGTGCGCGCTCGAATCTCTCTAATTTTACATTCGTGATCTCTTCGGGAGGTATAAGCGGGGGGAAGCAATATATTCGATACCTCATCCAGAAACGCACCCTCTCGATACCTGGACAGCAAGCTACACCGCGATGCAGAGCGCCTCTCTTGCAGAGTCTGCCACTTGAGTTTGCTAAACATCTCCGTAACGCAATCACTCTTACAAAATAACCCTGTGACGGAACGCGCCGCTCTTCTTTGGATCTTCTCTATCTCCTCCGTCAACCCTATCCGGTACGGATCCCACACTGATGAGCAATACTCGAGTATAGGTCGAACGAGTGTTTTGTAAGCCACCTCCTTTGTTGATGGACTACATTTTCTAAGGACTCTCCCAATGAATCTCAACCTGGTATCCGCCTTACCAACAATTAATTTTATATGATCATTCCACTTCAAATCGTTCCTCACGCATACTCCCAGATATTTTACAGAAGTAACTGCTACCAGTGTTTGTCCCGCTATCATATAATCATACAATAAAGGATCCTTCTTTCTATGTATTCGCAATACATTACATTTGTCTGTGTTAAAGGTCAGTTGCCACTCCCTGCACCAAGTGCCTATCCGCTGCAGATCTTCCTGCATTGCGCTGCAATTTTCTAATGCTGAAACTTCTCTGTATACTACAGCATCATCCGCGAAAAGCCGCATGGAAGTTCCGACAATATCTACTATGTCATTTATATATATTGTGAAAAGCAATGGTCCCATAACAATCCCCTGTGGCACGCCAGAAGTTACTTTAATGTCTGTAGATGTCTCTCCATTGAGAACAACATGCAGTGTTCTGTTAGCTAAAAACTCTTCAATCCAGCCACTCAGCTGGTCTGATATTCCGTAGGCTCTTACTTTATGAGGTGACAGTGCGGAACTGTATCACGAGTTTCCTACAGCGGTAGCGATCCATATTTCACGCACAATGTTTAGACCACTTGTAACGTTTAAAATAAATAGAATAATGGCAACGATCGAGTACTATTATAATGTTTACTTACCTATCTGTTACGCGGTAGGTTTCATAAAATACCGTACCGGCCTTGCCGAAATGCCATGTTATGAAGGTATGTCCTTTCTTTCCTAGCACCATAGACCATGGTTTGCTTACCTCGCGTCTTCTAATGGTGTCTCTTGGATATTGTCACGATGGCTTCTTCTACACATAGACCGTTCAACAAGTCATTGTTTAACACGACAAATCATTTTCGGTAGTTCGTGACGCTATTCCATCCAAAGCGTGTTCCGTTTTTCACTTCTAATGCAACACTTTTAGTGTGTTATTAAACACAATTTTTTTCCGAGGCACTGTCAAGTGCGACATATAATTATTGGAATCGTATTCTACTTCACCGTCATCGAAACATGTTGCCTCGCTCTTACCTGGTAGAAGACTGGTAGTGAGTTACAGTAACAGTTTGGCCCCTGCTTATTCAAAGTGCTCTTCTGATTCTACCATCGTCCTCCACCAACAACGGCTAAGTTAATATGATGTTGTTATTTACATATTTACTTTAGTTAATGACGCTATGAAATTATTGTTAACCTATCAGTACAACTTATGTTGACATTGTAACTGGCAGAGCATAGCAGTGTTCAGATAATAAATATTAACAAACAAAATTTTACTGCTCCGCGGCACATTGCTCTGCATGTGATTCCATGCTGTCTATAGGGTTCTCCAGCATGATAATCAACCGCTAGCAGGCGCTTTCCCGCGCTCCCGCTACGGTCGCACGTTGGAATCCTGCCTCGGGCATGGATGTGTGTGGTGTCCATAGGTTAGTTAGGTTTAAGTGGTTCTACGTTCTAGGGGACTGATGACCACAGATGTTAAGTCCCATAGTGCTCAGAGCCACGCTCCGACACCACCTGCCGCGCAACTCAATGCATGGAGCTCTCTCCTTACCTTGCTGCTGCTGAGTGCTCTTGTCCGACTGATAACAAGTAGAGGTAAGATGAAAGTGTAATGTGGCCGAAAATGTGGTGGAATTGGAAAACAGTGACAAAGATAAATTTTTCAGGACGTACGTAGTCCCTGTGGAGCCTACTTCTGTGCTTTGTGTTACAGCCCGTAACTTCCAGATTTTTCTTTTCGTTTTGTATTGAAACTGCGACGGATTTTTCGCCTTACGACTGGTTGAATGCAGCCAACCACAACTACTTTTTCTGTTCTGACTTCTTCACCTCACCACTTAACCAGATTTGTTCCTTTACTGTTGGATATTTTCCAAACGCTGCTCATCGTCTTCTCGTACGGTTTTAGCCCTCTGTTACTTGCTCTAAGACCAAGTAAGTTATTTCCTGACTTATAACCACTTGTCTTATCGTCCTGGCCCTTCTACTCAGTGTTGTCAACATATTCCTTTAATTTCTGATTCTGCAGATTAAGATCTGACCAAGTAAGTCAACCCATTTTCCAGCATTCTTCTGCCCTTTTCTTGTTTTCCCACCGATCACGATTCACTTCCAGATAATACTACGTTCCTGACGTACGCTCTCAGGCGGACATCATCTCGTCTGTGTGTGACGGCGTGCACGACGGACAGGAACATCAAAAATCTACTGACATGCCATTACACTGTTAGCGACAAATTCCTAGGAACACAAACTGCAGTAAAATTTCTAAGAATAACTAACCGGAGTGACCCAAAGTGGAATGAACACGTAACACATTTGGTAGATAAAGGAGATGCCATGCTGAGATTCACTGTAAGAATTTGAAAGGTATGACTTTCATCCAGGAAAGAAGTGGCTTACGAAAAACTTGTTCAAAGGATCCTTCAGTATTCCTCGTCAGTCTGGGACCTTGACCACGTTGAACTAATGGACGAGATAGATAACATCCAACGAAGAGCGGCGCGTGTTGTCACGGAATCGCATAGTCGCTACCACAGCATTACAAGGGTGCTATATACCGAGTGAGGTGGCGCAGTGGTTAGACACTGGACTCGCATTCGGGAGGACGACGGTTCAATCCCGCGTCCGGTCATCTTGATTTAGATTTTCCGTGATTTGCCTAAATCGCTCCAGGCAAATGCCGGGATGGTTCCTTTCAAAGGGCACGGCCGACTTCCTTCCCCGTCCTTCCCTAATCCGATGAGAACGATGACCTCGCTGTCTGGTCTCCTTCCCCGAACCAACCAACCAACCAAGGGTGCTATAGAAAGTTAAGTGGCAGAAGCTACGAGACTAGTGTGCATCTCGCGGATGTTTACTACTTAACTTCCCAAAAATCACGTTCTGGGAAGCGTCGGCAACACATTACTTCTGCGACGGCTCATAACCGTCATCAGTACCCGCGGCTTGGAATTCCCGCTCGACGAGTCCAGCGTGGCGCGCAAGTGTCGGTCGCTGGAGTGGTGCCCTTGGCGGCCGCTCAAGTGCAGGGAGGGCGCCTCGCGGCCTGGAAGAGCGTTTCCGGCGGCAGAAGAACTTTTCCTGTGGATCCATCAACTTCGCCGATGGCGCGGCCGCACCAGGCTATACGGCAAGTTCCGACGGCGACTGGGCCCGTGTATTGACTGCGGAGGGCACTTGTTATTGAGAAGCTGCTATACAGGGTGAAAAGTAATTAAACCTACAATAACATTTGTAGATTTTAAGAAGGTATATGACTGTCTCCACAGACCTTCAGTATTAAAAATTTTAAGAAATCTAGGACTCCATCCAAAATTAATTAAAATAATACAACTCACTCTAACCAACACCAAATCAAAAGTGAAGTTTAGAGGAGAAATTTCGGAACCATTCCTCATAAAAACAGGCTTAAGACAAGGTGACTGCCTGTCATCATTACTTTTCAACTGTGCACTGGAATACATTATGAGAGAATGGTACAAGGACAATCCAAAGAGGATAAGAACTGGAAGTGCAAAAGATGATATTAGCTTAAACTGCTTGGGATTCGCTGATGATCTTGCTCTCCTAGCCAACACCGTTCAAGAAGCCAGGCAACAAGTGAAATCACTACAAGGAATAGCAGAGAAAGTAGGCCTTAGAATATCATTTGAAAAAACGGAGCTTATGCTAACTGATCCATCACTTGCAAACAAAATTACAATAGGAGAACAGGAAATCAAAATTGTTGATAAATTTAAGTATTTAGGCGAAATAATAACATACAATCTAAATGAGAAGCCATCATGGCAAAATAGAATAAAAAAATTGAACTATGCAAATTACATTACCAAAACTACATACAACAAAAAAAGCCTAGCTATAGATGCAAAATTAAAACACTATAAAACAGTTACACAACCAGAAATAACGTATGCAGCTGAAACTATCTTCAAAACAACTAATACAGCAGAAATTGACAGAATACTAAAAATAGAAAGAAGAATAATTAGGAGATGTATAAATAAACAGTATAAAATAAATGGACAAATTACAGTAGATGACCTAAAAAACAAGACAGAGAAAACCAGAATACTGCAAGAGCCGCAAACCAGACAACAAATGAAAATCAATAAAAGGAGTACAGGAAAAGTTGTCTCAGATGAAGAAAGAAAGAAAATATCTGAAAGAATGAAGAAATATTGGGCAGACAGAAGAGCAAAACACCTTTCATATAAGAATAGCCTCTAATAATTATATTACCTAAATATATTAAGTTATTTTCGAACCAAATGTATCCATTTGTAACAACTTGTTTAGAACTTTGTATTTTTGACTACAGTGGTCCAATGAAGGCCATAAAATAAATAATAATAAAAATAAAGAAGAATAAAAACCGACAAACTCTGGGAGGTTGTAGGGAACATCAAAACAAATATTTTTCCCTAATGTAATTTTTTCCTATGAGGACTATTTAAACCGGTGGAGGCGATATTACGATCTTCAGTTGTTAGAGGCCGTGTTACGATCTTCGGTTGTTACACGGCGTATTACGCTCTTCACTTGTATAGGCAACTGCAGTCCACCATTGTAGTAGTGCATTGTCTCTGTTTACTAATGGGGCGATACACCTGGAAGGAGTACACTGATATGGTTGGTGCATACTACGTAGCGCACCACAACGGACGAGCTGCACAGCGGGTTTATCAACAAAATATCCTAATCGCCGTATCCCGCATCATACGACCTCTTCTGCTGTGTGCGAACGTCTGCGTGAGACCGGGTCATTTAGCAGATTACCTGGACAGGGTCGCCGTCGCACGGTGAGAACGCTGCAATTTGAGGAAGCTGTCTTGAAGCATGTGGAGAGGGATACTTCAATCAGCACTCGTGCAATTGCGTGTAACATGGGGACGAATCAGACCAATGTAAGAACAGTCCTTCGAGAGCAATTGTTACTTCCATTTCACTTACAGCGTGTCCACAACCTGGAACCAGTTGATTATCCACCCAGAGCACAGTTTTCGCAGTGGTACCTGGAACAGTGTGAAATGCATCCTACATTTCCATCCTCTGTGTTGTTTACCGATGAAGCAACGTTCGGCCGTGATGGAGTCTTCAACATGCACAATTCGCACGTTTGGAGTGAGAATAATGCACATACCACAGTTACTAGCGCTCATCAAGTGCGGTTCTTCGTTAATGTGTGGGTCGGTGTTGCTGGGGACTGTTTAATTGGGCCGTATCTGCTACCTAGGCCATTAAATGGCAGGAACTATTACAATTTTCTCGCCAGAGCGTTGGCAGAATTTCTGGAAGACGTCCCACTCCCTACAAGACAACACATGTGGATCCAACATGACGGGGCGCCGGCACATTTCAGTCGTCATGTGCGTCTATTCCTGGGCCGACGGTTCCCAGAAACGTGGATTGGCAGAGGTGGTCCTGTACCATGGCCTGCTCTATCCCCAGATATGTACCCTCTGGACTTTTTTGTGTGGGGAGAGATGCGCAAACATGTTTACACAACTCCTGTTGCATCCGAAGAGGATCTGGTTGCCCGGGTAGTAGCAGCAGGAGGGGTTTTTGTCCGTCTCAGACAGAACGTGATCCGACGGTGTAACCTTTGTTTACGTGTCAATGGAGGCATTTTGAAAATCTACTGTAATTGAAATTGGGTTGTGTTAATGTGTTGTCTCTTGCTCATAAAAAAATGGAAAAGTGTTTGTTGGTTTAATTAATTTGCCGCCAGAGAAATCTTCCTCTACCAATTTAAATACTCCTCATAGGAAAAAATGACATTATGGAAAAATATTTGTTTTGATGTCCCCTACAATCTCCCAGAGTTTGTCGGTTTAAATACTTTTCACCCTGTAAAGGCTGTCGAGAGAAAGATCTTCTCGCTTGGTTTGGAAGCAGTTCTATAACATTCTGACTTAACGATATTGTGTTGATTGAATTATTTTCCATGTTTTATGACTAATGAAACTAAAACATTTTATAATCCAAATGGTAAGGCCGATGTCAGAGACTGATATTTGGTACTTAGTTTAAGAAAACTCTATTTGTTCTTCACAGCGTCTTCTGGGTATTGTAGAATATCATAACTTGCTTCGGCAAATTTTTTCGAGCGTTCAGTTCTTTTTTGGCTGTTTTCAATTAATATTCTGCATGCCCAGTCCAGGATGAAGGTCTTTTATTTTTTAATGGGGTTTGCTAATGTAAAATAATTTTGTTTATTTTTTGGATGTTCTTTAAGTGTCTACGTCACAGTTGGATAACTTTTAAGAGAGTTCTTTGATATCATTTCAATGATACTGGTTCGTTGGTTATTTGATTATTAATAAAGTGCAAGATTTATCTGGAGGTCACTTCTCCTGGTCGAGAACTTGTCTTGAACTAAAGAAATGTTAAATTGTCATCAAACTGTTACGCAAACATCTCGATCCCACTACCACCATTCTTAAAATTGTAACAATCCCCCCCCCCCCCCAATAACAAATCAACTGAAATGACAACAACGAAAAATCTGAGAAATTAGAATTAATTTGGAGATTTGCCGACAGTCATTCTTCCTAAGCTCCATCCACGAGTGGTACAGGGAAGGTGGGGGGGGGGGGGGAGGATAAAATAGTGGTACCAGAAGTACCCTCCACGACACACCGTACGTTGGTTTCTAAGGCGTAGATGTAGATGTAGATGTAGACGTATAAGTAGGCGGTAATGCCTTCGCCCGTTTGTTCTTTGCTAGTTTGTGGGGAGGTGGGGCAACGGGGAAAAGAAAAAGGTAGGTGAGGCGGAATGAACGGTGCTTTAGTTCAGGGGTCTCCAAACCACAGCCCGCGTGCCGAAAGCGGCCCGCGAGAGCCGGCAAACCGGCCCGCGTTAGCTGGCCGGACATCCCCGGTATCCGGCCCGCCAAATAGTTGAGGTGGTACCTATACTGCCAACAATTGCGTTTCAAGGCCTTTCGCGACCAATACACCGCGACATTGGCTCTGCTACTCGCTACAAGACTGCATAACTAAACTTATTGTTGCGCCGCTTGAAATAACAATGCGTAGACATACTCTACCTCTGTTACATCTTGCAGTAATAGTGCTGCTAACAATGATTCTGAGATTTCGTTAACTTTCTAGTGCAGTGACATACTTTACTGTCGGTGAAATTCGCCAGAGTAAAATAGGCCAGATTTTCGGTCAGGTACGTCCACCAATCAAAATTATGTAATTAAATAAAAATCGTAGTTCGTTTCAGTGCTAGTTATTCCCACAACCTTAGATTTTTGCGATTTCATCTTTCCTTTAGCCTCAAATTACGATGATCGTGGAGTGCTAGGGTGCTTTAATCCGACTAGGTAGATCTTGGCCCTCATGACTTCGTGCATGAGTCAATGTGGACTGCGGACTAAAACGTTTGGAGACCCCTGCTTTAGTTCGTCCTCTTGGGGTATGCCTTCGCCGCGGACTGCGTCTTCACTTTCTGTGGGCGCTGCGCTTCGTCGCCTTCGACGGTGGCTGACACTTACTCACTTATTTACTCTGTTCAACGATTCCCTTCACGAACTGCTATCAGTAACGAGAAGGAGATTTATCAAAATAGAATAGCCTTAGTCATTTCTTATTTAGTGCCAAGAAAACACGCAATGAATGAGTAACTTCATACTAAAGTGCGCGTCATTTATGTTGGCGGCCGAGTTTAGGTTCGTTCTGCACATCTGACGTCACAAAACAGTGTCAGCCAATGAACAGAGAACGACGTTGCCAGATCTCGACTGCAGTGCATAGCATGGACGAGTGTCTTCAGTTTTAGAAACGTTCAGCCATAAATAAAGTAATAGAACAAAAGCAATGTCTTGATAGCAGACTTTCTTTTATAGAAAGTTTGGAAAAAGTATTCTTTACACCAATTGCTTCATATTCTATTAAGTAATTAAACCAAACAAGCAATAAGACTCCTAATTCAGGCGATAGCAAGGAAAGGTGTTTGTATCAATCTCACGAACCACTTTTTCGCAATAAAGAACAGCAGTAATTGTTTATTTCCTATTGTACTTCGACGAAGCGTGAGTAATTCATAGTCATACCAACAGTGTTTGTCGGTATTTTGCGTGACGTGTTAAAGTCCTCATGGCGCTCTGTAGTCAGACGAGCTGCGTTAGCGTAATGGTTAAGGTGTTGGGCATTTACGGAAAAGGTTATGAGTTCAAACCTTGTGCACTGCTTAATGTTTTCATTATTTAAAAACAATATCGAGGTGCCTTACTTCACGAATTATATTCGTTTGAATGCAATTTTTTTGAAGTTTCTAGTGCTTTGTCTCTTCATTAACCCTTTCGCTGCTGCAGACACGTGCTCCTCGCATTCCGCGCTGTGCGCGATTTTGTCATCACTGCACTGCTCGCCTGTGCAGACACAAGGTGTTTCCACTGCTTTGACACATTTATCATTCGATTTCGCTAAAACTATTTGGCCCAAAAATTTGATGTTTACACGTCTTCTTGACTGATATCTTCCCCCCATAAATGACTTAATTTTGTTTCGATGTTCAACGCAGTTATTATGCAGCATTACATGTAGTAATTTTATATGAAATTTAGGTATCTTGTCCACATTTCATTCTCAACATTGTGGCAACTAAAATCGACCATATGGAAAATATACTCTATGGATTTTTACCACTGCAAACTCTTCAAAATTTCGTGCAATGGTTTACTATATTTAATGCGGCATAATAACTGCGTTGAACATCGAAACGAAATTAAGTCATTTATGGGGGGAAGGTATCAGTCAAGGAGACATGTAAAAATCTAATTTTTGGGCCAAATACTTTTTGTGGAATCGAATGAAAAGGGTGTCAAAGCAGTCGGAACGCGATGTGTCTGCACAGCCGAGCAGTGTAGTGACAAAATCGCGCACAGCGCGGAATGCAGGGAGCATGTCTTTGCAGCAGCGAAAGGGTTAATGCGGCCGTGGTGGCTTTACTTCATGTCTTGAACTGCGCGCTCCCCCCTAAACGTAAGCTTGCGAACTATGCTATACTATGGTGCTGCTTCTATTGGCGCGTGCGTCGTGTGCAATTGGCAACGCAGCAATCTCCCGCGTCTGGGCGGGCATGCGCGAGCCGCCAAGATAAAAGAATTGAACTATAGTGCAGAAATACTCTACTTTGATGACTGTTTAAGAGAAATTAGAGCAATAGAAAGTAAATACAGGAGAAATCTGTAGTTCGGTAATTTTATTCCTAAGTGGTCCAGAAAATGGAATCTGAATGCATGTTCCTCGTTGATCTTTGGAGCTTAAGACGGCGTGAAAATTGGTTTCGCAGCAACACCAGCTTAGTACCATGGACGTCCGTGAAGTGGAATCCGAATTCATGTTCCTCAATGATCTTTGGTGCTTTGGTGCTTAAGACACATTGAAAATTGGCTTCACAAGGTTCAAATGGCTCTAAGCACTATGGGACTTAACTTCTGAGGTCATCAGTCCCCTAGAACTTAGAACTACTTAAACCTAACTAACTTAAGGACATCAAAAACATCCATGCCCGAGGCAGGACTCGTACCTGCGACCGTAGCGGTCACGCGGTTCCAGACTGCAGCGCCTAGAACCACTCGGCCATCCCGGCCGGCGGCTTCACGAGGAAACCAGGTTAGTACCACGTACCGTCTTCCACACAAAATACTGGAATTACGCTGATAATACTGGGAAATATCGACAGAGGCAAACAGAAGGGGCAATAGAGTTTGCTCAATGCTGTAGCTTCCGGGTAAATGGCTGTCAGTGGGAGCACAAATGGTACATACTTTGTTGCCGAGGCCATTAAATCTCTCAAATTCTCTGGCTGTCGACTCGGAGGTAGTTAGTAACTGCTTCTCGGAGATTATGCTGTTACTTTTCTGCGAATATAGTCACTAATATTTTTAAGGTCTCTTGCAGCAAGTTTATTCATCGATAACACTTTGCGAGGTTCAAATCTTTGACCGCAATTGGTGTGGGCGCTGATTAGCATGTCTCCACGCTCCCATACTACGTTCAGTATGCAGCCAATATGCCGAAGTCAACTGAGATGTGCTGGATCACGTTCGGTGGTAAGTGCTTTAAATGTTAATTTGTTATGTAGGTCCCTGTCTCGTATGAAGACTGAGAGGCTGGTGTTTCGCCTCTTCTGGAGTAACGACGTCGCTGGTGTCCTGTGCTCTAGAAAACGTATCAGTCGCTCATTCTCCTGTTGTATGTGGTTAGGATCCACTGAGTGGTTGGAGGGGGTGGAATACACGGCGAGTTGTACTGTACCAAACGCAGCTGTGATGAATTAACTTAAATGCAATAGCACTCTGGTATTTACGGTCAAGCGCTTACTCACTTATACAGCAAATTATTGAAACGTCTCTCGTAGAAAGACGCTTGTCATAATCAGGTGTGCAGATGTAAGTATCTTTCCAAGTAATGAGCGTGTCGTATTTGCGATGCTTTCTCTAAAGGAATGTCAATGGCGAGGATAATGGCGTCTTTTAGCTGCCGCTGCTCAACACTACAATGGCAGACAACAATGCAAATTAGCAACAGACTGCACACAGCACAGCCAGTGATTTTCATACAGAGTGCTATGTGGCGTTACCAATAAGAAAACCTAAACAGCCTACTTACAATATGCCTGCAAGTTTATTCTGTTGTGGCTTATGGTCTGCAAGACATACCCAAACTTTCAACAAAGTGTTATACGAACAGTAAGGAAAATAACAACGAACAAATCGTACGGCTTCATCTGTGTATCAGAGGATGTTACGAAATCAATCAGTTAGGCAATCCGAAAATCTCTTCAGACTGTGCGCAGACTGTGAGGAAACAATAGCGACGTTGCAATAGATGCTTGGTTAAGGCGACTGATCTCAATAAACCCAGGATGTGTGTTTAGATTCCGATGCGAAACATTTCCATTTTTCGCGCCATTTAATTTAACCCAAAGGTTACCTGTCCAGTGCATCATCGTCAGCTATCATTGCTGCAAAAATCATCGAACCCTTCGGGAATATACATATCTAGGTAACATATGTAAGTGGTCAAAATAACATCAGGGTTAATGTATGCGCGATATAAGGAATTGCAAATTTGGATTGCTTGTACATTAATAAGCGTTGTAACCGCGAAAATGTTGAATGCAAACACGCAAAAGTGCCGGATAGTTTTTGGAGTGGAGTTCCATACCTGTTCAGTTGATCCGTCAATACAGGGATGTTTAATGTTGGTTGTGGAGGAAACTGGAGTTACCACTTGATAATGTGCCATACGTGCCCGATTGGAGACTGATCTGGTGAAAGAGGAGGCCAAGGCAACATGTTGACACAGAGCTTGTTGAGTTGAAACAGCGGCATGTGGGCGAGCGTTATGCTGGAATACTGTTTGTTAATAGCAGTACTAGATGTCGAATTACTAGTTGACGTACACATTTGCTGTGAGGTTGTGTGGGATAACCGCGAGAGTTCTCCTGCTGTCATACGAAATCGCTCCCCAGACCTTCATTCCACCTGTAGGTTCAGTGTATATAGCACGCAGACAGGTTGGTTGCAGGCCTTCAACTGGCTCCTTCTAATCAACACACGGCCATCACTGGCACCGAAGCAGAACCATGTTTCATCGTAAAACACAACAGGCCTCTGCCCTGCCCTTCAATGAGCTCTCGCTTGACGTCACTGCAATCGTAAATGCGGTGACATGGGGCCAGTAGAATGAGCGGTAAAGGCCGTCAGGAATCTGTTACTTCAAGGAAAGTTCCGAGCCAAACATTTCGTCATGTCACTATGGTACCAAGTTCGCCTAAAATTGATGCCTCAGATGCAGTACTACGTGCCAGAGCCGTATCCCTAAAACGATGGTCTTCCCTCTCGGTAGTGCCACGTTGCCGTCTCGAGGTCGGTCTTCTTGCGAATGTACATTCTCGTGCTGCCAGCAATCATGTGCAGTGGCTACATTCCTGCCAAGTTTTTCTGCAGTATCCAACTTCCCACAGTCCTATTACGCGACCTTGTTCAAACTCACTTTTCTTTCTTTCTTGAGGCCTTTGTCCCGCTTCAACTCGTTGTCGGCCGTGTTATTGCTGATTTGGCAATGTTGGTTGCAGGGGGTGGCAGGATGCCCATCCTACCGCCACCCCAAACCCCCGAGGACGTAAGTAATGTACCGCAGCTGTCTGTGTATAGTGTAATCCATGAAATAGTGCTAACGTGTTAAAATGTGTGCGAATCGTGTAACGGAGGCGGAACGTGGACCAGCCCGGGATTCACCTAGTGGGATGTGGAAAACCGCCTAAAACCACATCCAGGCTGGCCGGCATACCGGCCCTCGTCGTTACGCCGCCGGGCGGATTCGATCCGGGGCCGGCGCGCCTACCCGAGTCCACGAAGTGCATTAGCGCCCTCGGCTACCCTGGCGGGTGTTGTGCAAACTCAGTGAGGTGTTGATAATGTCTTCCTTGATGCCTTAAAGGCATTTCTGACTAACGTCAATTCACCACTTCGAATCTCAAAGGTAACTAATGTTCCTTGTAGTGGCTCCATTAACGCCATTTTTATGCAACTGGCGCGAAAATTGAATACACATCATCTTTGAAGTGGAGAAAGACTCCTGTCAACTTTCGTTTATGTTGCACAACTCCTTCCCGGTGTTGTGGTTTTTCTTCCGTTAGTGTATTTGTCAGGGGAATGCGGGAAATGTGCAAAAAATGGCTCTGAGCACTGAACTTCTGAGGTCATCAGTCCCCTAGAACTTAGAACTACTTAAACCTAACTAACCTAAGGACATCACACACGTCCATGCCCGAGGCAGGATTCGTATCTGCGACCGTAGCGGTCGCGCGGTTCCAGACTGTAGCGCCTAGAACCGTTCGGCCATCCCGGCCGGCCAGGAAAGTCTGTAGATTAACAGTAGGCACAAGGACGTAATTAGTTGCTGGCAGTACAACAATTTCCGTCCCACCCTCTCCGTATACCTAGACGCTGCCCTTAACTGCTGATTAATGTAGTGGTAGCGAGACTTTCTACAATCTAACGAATTATTTTTTAGTTGTATGTATTTGCATCATTAAAGTGCTGAAGTGTTACTTCTAGGCTGTGTCGATTCTATTGTGCATACAGATCAAGCAGCAGTTTCATTAGACGTATTGCCTTGAAGATAAAGCAACTCTTAATGAGATAAAATTATTTATTTACATCAGGTACAACGTCAGAGTGGTAGAGGTGGCCATAACTGTTCTCGTCTATCTTCATATCTCGATCAATTGGATACGATACAACACGTTACGGTCGTCTCCTTGAGTGACTTTCGTCGTGGCGTATTACGTTGTAACCAATTAACTGATATCTGAGAATGTTAAAGGCTCAAAACCGTTCATAACACCTGTATCATTCAGTAACTATGACTTGTTCAAATTATCTGCTTAAAACATTTGGTGCTTTATATCTATGTCACAATCGGCACGAAATGAGCTTTTCAAACAGAAATAGTTTGTACTATCATCCATAATACTAAATTTCAGTGATTAAATTTAATTCATTTCATGTTGGTTGACTGAGTCGCCGAAACGAGTGGAATCTAGGTCCTAAGACCTGCTTGCTACTTCTACATCTACATCTACATTTATATTCGGCAAGCCACCCAACGGTGTGTGGCGGAGGGCACTTTACGTGCCACTGTCATTACCTCTATTTCCTGTTCCAGTCGCGTATGGTACAATACATTACATTTGTCTGTGTTAAGGGTCAGTTGCCACTCCCTGCACAAAGTGCCTATCCGCTCCAGATCTTCCTGCATTTCGCTGCAATTTTCTAATGCTGCAATTTCTCTGTATACTACAGCATCATCCGCGAAAAGCCGCATGGAAATTCCGACACTATCTACAAGGTCATTTATAAATATTGTGAAAAGCAATGGTCCCATAACACTCCCCTGTGGCAAGCCAGAGTTTACTTTAACGTCTGTAGACGTCTCTCCATTGAGAACAACATTCTGTGTTCTGTCTGCTAGAAACTCTTCAATCCAGTCACACAGCTGGTCTTATATTACCGTGTTAATTGACCAGTGCATTAGTCGTAGGACTTGAACGACAGACCATTGCTGTAAGAAGCGCCGTGCTGAGGTAGCACGTTCATCCGGCTCAGGAGGAACTGCTGAAGTTGATCGGTCAAGTCTCACCAGCAAGTGCTCTCCCAAGTGCTCTCCTTCTACCCCGCCCCCCCCCCCAACCTCCCTCCCTCCCTCCCTCAGCACTCCGAACTTGATGCTTCTAATGGATTAAACTAGTCCTCTAAGTAGCTCATAAAAACGAACTTCGGCCAGTGGACGTCGTCTCAGAGACA
This sequence comes from Schistocerca cancellata, assembly GCF_023864275.1. Taxonomy (NCBI): domain Eukaryota; kingdom Metazoa; phylum Arthropoda; class Insecta; order Orthoptera; family Acrididae; genus Schistocerca; species Schistocerca cancellata. The sequence continues at coordinate 1,259,638,703 of NC_064626.1, forward strand.
AGTTCGGCGACCACTTATCTGGGGCGTTACTTCGCCTCCATCCAACTACGTTCGTTGGCAGAGGTTCAACCTGAGACAAAGCTTCGCCTATCTGTTAGAGCAATAAACAGAGTGCAGTTCTACTGGCCAGTGGATTGCTGTGTGTATGTGGAAGTCGGGATGAATGAGGAGGTCCAGTCTGAGATAATTTAAGCACAGCATGCGTGTACGAGATCACACAGCTTTAAATTTCTGTGCTACTAAAACAAAAATCATGTATTGAGGTTCACGCAGGGTGTAGGCTTAGGTAATTTCTTTGAAAATTCATCTTTGCAGAGCTTGACGCTGCTCTTTCGAGAACTGTGTGTGCGCTGTCCAACTGAAACGTCCCCTTAGAAAAGTTTAGAAAAGACAATGCTGGAAAATCTCTTACGTTATTTGATTTACAAATAGCTGAGCAAAACTCAACGTACTCAGACAGTTTTCTCTTTACTTATTCTGATCATCACCAAACTGACACACAGTATTTTAACGCAACGCCATCTGACTTTCAATAATCCCTACAACAGAATGGCCCAGACTAACAGTTACCTTTACCTTTCATGAATCACTTATCTCTCAAAAATCTTCGTTACTCGAACTACTGCAATACAGCGAGCGCCAATACTGCCAGCTAAATAAAAGATTCTTACTAATGAAGGCTCTAACTTCTGATAGGCATAGTTAGCAAATGAAAGATCTTGGTAGAGAACAAACTATGTATTTACCTTAATAGTGTTCAGAAGTCATTATAAGGAAATTAGGAAATTTGTAAGACTGGATGACATGAACTGATATATATATATATATATATATATATATATATATATATATATATATATATGTGTGTGTGTGTGTGTGTGTGTGTGTGTGTGTGTGTGTGTATGTGTGTATGTATATATATACTTCCTTTTTCTGACGGACACACATCCAGATCGTCCGCTCTCAAAACTCTGGCATCTCTCTCCCCACATCCATCACTGCTGGTGGCTCACCTCCAACTGCACAACGCTACGCGCTGTTCACATCCAACTGCCCAACACTACACAAGCGAATATTCCAGCAGTGAGTCCAACCAGCCACAGACTGCGCACTGCACAGTCAGTGATTTTCATACAGAGCACTGCGTGGCGTTACCAACATAAAAACCTAAACAGCCTACTTACACAACTTACAGCTCTGAGTGTGACGCATGTGTCTAGAATCTACAGCCGTCGTATTTCTGACGGTGATCGAGAGAAATGAGGGAGTAAAAACATGGTGCAAAAGGGCACACAGTTCTAGAATAAAACTGAGGAGGCCGTTGAACGTAATGGCGTCGTCAGTAAACGCATCTCCATCGACAGTGTAACATGCCCTCATCTCAGAGGAGACGTGTGGATCTTTGGGTTTCAACCAAGGATAATGACAAAAATTATGGCAGTTAGGAACCTGTCAAGCTACTTTGCCTCTCAGTGCTTAGCCAATATTCGTGATGAAATTTCCTTCCCACGCCTGATTTATAGGCACTTCATAACTCTTAACTTTTGTGGCTAATGGAGGAGGCGATGGACGCTCGACTGGAAGACAGATTGTAACGTGCGCGTGGGGCACACAATACTCATTAAAGCCTGTACTATGGTAAGTGAGCGGGGTTCACCTTACGATACAGGATTTTCGTATAGACATTGACCGCGTGTACCTGAATGGTGGCAAATCAGACTTACACCCACTCTGTAATAACAATGATCTGTCAAGTAAGTTCAAAATGCAATTACACGTCAGTATGTACCAAAAGCAACACTGAAGATGCTACCAATTTGATAATAATACGGTCGCCAGCTTAATTAGGCATTAACTGAGTTTCTTCCCAGTACAAGTTGGTGTATATTCATGCAAAACAACACGTAGTAACATTGCATAATATAGTAAAATTTTAGAACCAGAAAATCTATTGAACTGATAGTTTCATTTCTGTACTGATACGGAAAAACCATGAATACATAACACTACACTATAATGTTTACTACAAAACATCGTACTGTCTATTGATCTGATTTAAATCGGGCATAGGTTACCCTAAAATAGGACTTTCGAGCCACACACAAAATGTCAATTTTGATAAAGATAAAACACTGATAAATTTTGACTTATATATTGACTTTAACTTTTGCTGGTCAAACCAATGTGGAATACTTTCAGAATTCAAATGAATAAAGGGGGGGGGACCCTGAAACTGTTATGATCACTATGTTAAAAAAATTGATTACTGAAATTATCATGCGTTCAAGATTTCCAGTATATGAGTTACTACTCTTTTTATCTTATTTAATTCTCATTTAAATACCTTTATATCTGTCTCGAAATAATTAAACTTCATTACTATATCAATATTAAAGTTACCTTTCAACTTCGTTAGACCTTCGTTATTCATTTACTGGTTCATTAACAAAACAGTTCTTTAAACACCATTCTAACATAACTAGGTCTGTAAGTAATTATTATTAACACAAAATTTAATTTTTCATTTCGGGACACACGGATTGCACAACATTTGGAAAGGACCCTGTCTAGGTTAGTTGTGAGGATAATTAAATGAGGGGAAAGTTCTGGTAGAATTTAAGTTATTATTGAACAGTTCACTCTATGGTCCATGCGAATACAGCACTAAAAGTTTCAACCTGTTTTTATCGATGCGGCGGTGGCGAGCGGTGAGATGGCGAGGCACAGAGCACACATACAACCACAGCTATGGCTCTTGACGTATCGGCACTTTAATTCTTCTTAGCGTCGCAATACTTTTCTATTTAATATCTATGGAATTTTGCCATGCTGTGTGGGCGTTGGAACAGCTTACTCGAGGCTCAGTGAAACTACGTCTTCCAGGAGAACCTCCTCGCTCCAGAAGGTGTTGCTCAGACCAATGCCAAACTCCAACTACTACTGCTGAGCCCGTTGTGCCGTGCAGTGCCCGTGCGTATTTTCCCGCGCTCGCCTGCCATCCACCTCTTACCGCTCCCTTACAGACAGGGTATTCACCCGAGGTTTTGCATTCTACATATCCTAACACATTGCCTACGTATGGACCAGACGCACGGTTACAATTTTAAACATCTTACAACAGTTTCAACATTTGTTACATTTCAATTCTATCACAATATTACTTGACATTTGATATAAACATTAATATTCACAATGAAACTTGTTTACAGTTTTCTTAACACAATGGCATGAAACAAAAAAAAAAAAACAAATGAAAGCAGTTTATCGAAATATCAGAAGAAAAAAGTATTATATGTTCAATAGGACAGAGTCGTCGTTGTTACAAGATCAGTCTTATTCCTGGCCACCTTCCGTGTTTTCTACAGGTGTTGTACAGCAGATTCATCTGATTTTATCTTCTTTAAATTACCTTTCCCACAACTCACACCGCCATCTCCTATGGTCGTACCTCCAAGGAAGAATATTTCACGAGCGCGTCCTTCATGACATCTCTTCAAGTTGCAACATCAAAGCAGGTGCTCCACAGGGGTTGGTGCTGGGGACGATGCTCCACGCTCTAACAGCCGGCGTGCTACTCACGCGCCACATGCAATTCGCTCTGTGTACAGACGACGCAGCTTCCTTCTGAGCGAACATGAACACCTGGCACATCGCCCGACGTCTTAGAGGCGACAACGGTGCACGCCAGTGGTAGTCAAACTGGTCCGAACCGCCCACTAATGGGCGTTTCATATTTCATCCTGGGTGGTACGTGGTATGGATTTTATAAACATTTTCATAACCTTTCCATTAAAATTTGGCATTAACTGTTTAATAAGTAATTTCTATTATGTGCTTTAACTTACTGTAACTGTGCTCTGTAAGTTTTTTAAAGAAAATTTGCCACCCTATGTATAAATCACAGATACTGCCTAACCAGTGAGTGGATTAAAAAATTTATTACTAACAGTGACACAAAAGTGGGTGGTTTGTAAAACACTCAACTATCCCTGATCTATGGCCTCAAGTGGCGCGTAGCTTCCGACGAAGTTGAAAGCCTGACAGGCAGTAATAACTCCTCCTTCATTCTACGAGTGCCGAACGACGGCGTGAAAAGCCTAACAGGTGGGAGTCACATGGCTAACACTACTCGCCACTTCACATTGCGCTGTGCTCATCTGACGACTATCGCCAGCTGCGTTGTACCTGGCTAAGATTCTCTATGTGGTTATTTTTCTTTTTACTCACTTTGTGATCGATTGAAATACGGTGCTGTGGACTCCCCTGATGGATCAATAGTCTGTCACGTTTACGCTTTCAATTCACGCACTCATTATGCGAGGTATTAGTGCATTAGCGTTGTGCCAAGGTTACACCAGTTTACATCAGTCGTCGAACCTTTGCAGACAGCACCAGCCATGTTCGTGGAGGAGGATCGTGAGGACAAGATTAAATTAATTACAACGTGCACGGAGGCATTTAAACATTCTTTCGGCGCTCCGTTTCTCAATGGAACGAGAATAAAGCATAATAACCGGTACAATATGAAGTACCCATTACAAGGCACGTCACGGTGGTTTGCAGACGTAAATTTATGGAATTCCAGAACAGAGGAGCGTTACTGTGCGTATCTGAGGTGTCGCACTGGACACTCCCCAAACTTGGCGCCAGCATCTACGGCGACTGCGGGGAAAGGCGATGGCTCGTGTGCTAGCTAACGTTACCGAAGCAGCTTGGCCTTATCTTGTACTAGCTGCTGCTCCGATAAGTCAGCGATTATGCTTCCATAGTGCAGGAAGCGCCGTGGATTCGAGCCTGGGACTCTTCCAGCAAAAGGATTTCCTCGTATTGCAGATCACAAGTGTTCAAACACACATACCCGAACGACCACCTATGCGCTCCCCCCCCCCCCCCCCCCCTACCTGCATCCAACAGAAAACTGCAGTAATTCTTTTACGAGAACCATCAGGCGTTGTAAATTTATCGGAATGGCAGATCAGGCGGCTAAAACGAGACTGCCGAAGCCCCTGGGTCACCACCGCTTTCAAGAAGGCAAAGCTTAGCCTTCAACTTCTGCAAAGAAGCAGTGATCACACCCGTTTACAGAGCTTCCTGTTACACACCAACGGCTCCTGCTGTCACTAAGGAGTAAAAAAAGAAAAAAAAAACTAATCTGATGATGGTCTTACAAGAGACCTTACCGGTCAGGAAGTGGAATATCTGCATCAGCTTACATGCGATATATGCCGCTTCACTGAAAGAATTTCTGAAAAGAAGCCTCGTGCAAGGCATGAACATTGACGAACCTTGTAACCTCTCCCTCACTTATCGATCTTAATGATAGTGAAAAATTAAACCGTATGTACCTAATGGAAATTTGGCAAAAAAACAATCGTAACCGAACTTCCTGGCAGATTAAAACGGAGTGCCGGACCGAGACTCGAACTCGGGAACTTTGCCTTTCGTGGACAAGTGCTCTACCAACTGAGCTACCCAAGCACGACTCGCGCCCCGTCCTCACAGCGTTACTTCTGCCAGTACCTCGTCTCCTACCTTCCAAACTTTACAGAAGCTCTCATACGAACCTTGCAGAACTAGCACTCCTGAAAGAAAGGATATTGCGGAGACATAGCTTAGCCACAGCCTGGGGGATGTTTCCAGAGGTACTGGCAGAAGTAAAGCTGTGAGGACGGGGCGTGAGTCGTGCTTGGGTAGCTCAGTTGGTAGAGCACCTTCCCGCGAAATGCAAAGGTCCTGAGTTCGAGGCTCGGTCCGGCACACCGTTTTAATCTGCCAGGAAGTTTCATATCAGCGCACACTCCGCTGCAGAGTAAAAATCTCATTCTGGAAACATCCCCCAGGCTGTGGCAAAGCCATGTCTCCGCAATAACCTTTCTTTCGGGAGTGCTAGTTCTGCAATGTTCGCAGGAGAGCTTCTGTAAAGTTTGGAAGGTAGGAGACGAGGTACTGGCAGAAGTAAAGCTGTGAGGATGGGGCGTGAGTCGTGCTTGGGTAGCTCAGTTGGTAGAGCACTTGCCCGCAAAAGGCAAAGGTCCCGAGTTCGAGTCTAGGTCCGTGAAACCGTTTTAATCTGGCAGGAAGTTTCATATCAGCGCACACTCCGCTGCAGAGTGAAAATCTGATTCTGGAATCGTAACCGAAGTTAATCTGTCGGTAAAGAGGGAGGAAAGGGTTACCTCGAAATGAAAGGAAAAATGCAAATGAAAATGGTGGAAATTAATTTTTAAAAAGGGTAAATTAATAAAGAAAGTAAATGTGCGGTCGTTACTTAACAATTAACTCGCGTTAATTAGATATTTGAGATTTGGGGAAAATTATGGTCGCTAGTCCTATGGACAACTACTATAATAGCTGAAAAAGAATGGTTGATGCACATATAATTAGTACTAAAAGCGTGGCAACTGAAGATTGACACGTGTTATGTGAAAACTGATTGTCTACCAGAAAAAAAAATTTCACTTCACTCTGACATAATTTAGCGAAAGAATTAATAAAACTGGAGAATTGAAAGTTAATTTAGTGACTGAATTTAATAGTGAACTTTGTTTCTGAAGCACTACGAAATTAAATAAAATGAGGTTAGTCTTGGGCTACCTCAACAATCATCTTAAAAGCTACTTGGATCTACGCAATTTAGGAATAAGAGATTTAACTTTGAACTTGAATTAAATGATTTTGAACAATTAACAATAATAAAATTTAGTACGTACGAAGCTGAGCTGCAGTCACAGGTAAGCTAAAATATGGTAAACAACTCGCACTGTTAATTAGTGCTTGTGTAATCTAAATATTGTAGCCAGCTATGAATACTTTAACTGAACTTTGAAACTAAAGCAGTGAAATGGAATGATATTACTTTAATGCTGGCGTTTGAACTTCAATGACGCTCGGGTTCATTTCGGAAAAGGAAGGGACTCTGCTTGGTAATGCGATTGGGACAATGATCAATAAAGGTGCATGCTAAGTTGCTGTATTTTAGTGATGCTAATGGAACAGTTTGAAAAGCTGAGGTCTGCCATACAGTTCTAAGACTATGCGTGCTTTCAGTCTTCCTTATTGGCTGATTGAAGGTTTGAAGTCGTCGATCAAGGAGATGGCGACAATCACTGATTGTCGGCCGTCGCTGTTGCAAAAGCTGGGTGTTGGCGCGCCTTCTTCTCGACACAGTCACCAGACGAAACGGGCTCTTGATGTGTGCCAGCTAATGCTTCCCGTCCGCGACACCGTGCCAGAAACTATCATAGCAAGTCGAGCGCAATCACATGCTGCCAAACCCCGAAAGCGCGGCAACTCGCGGGAGCGTCACTCAACACACCTGCTCCACCGCCCTACTCCAGCCAGACTCTGCTCTGCCCGCGCTCCACGCGCAGAGTTAACACTACCCGAGATCCTAAACACTTTGGTTCTACACAGGACCTATCGATGTAATCGTTGGATAGCATAGTTTTCCCTAGACAAGACGCAGCGTAAAAATACAAATAATATTTACAAGATAAAGCATTTATACATCGACATAAATGCATAAATATACATATATACAAATTGTAAAACAATTACAATATATAAAGACACAGAAATGTCATACCTTGAGGTAACTAAACAAGGAAAAAAAATAATTGCACAATAGATGGAAATAGGAGGATATGAATTTCCGGCGTTACAACCTCTCAGTGAGGTCGGCCATCAAAAATTTGGCGAGTGCGGCAGCCCATCACACAAGGCCGTCGAAAATACGCTGCCGAGCACTACAGTCTCTACACCGAGGAGATGGCGCCGTTTGTCCAGAAGTTGCGAGTCATCTGTCGTCACCGGCTAGCTGCTTCAGAGTAGGGCAAGGCTGTTTCCGGCTCTTTCATACTGGTAGGAGGGACCACTGCCGGCGGTCCGGCCGAGGGTCGGACGGCTCACGTCGGCGCTGTGGAGGAAAAGCGTGCTGCACTGGTGAGTGCCGCCGGAGCTGAGAAGGTGACGTGAAAGCGGCCACTGGCCGAGACGAGGGCGAGGGCGCCCCCACGAAAGCCTCTCCAGCTCCCACCTCCTCCGTGGGAGCGGGGGAGCCGGCCAGGAACAAGTCGCCGTCGAAGGCGAAGACGGCGGCTGAGATGCCGGCAAAGAAGGCAAAGCACCGCCTCAAAAAATAAGATTGCGCTTCCCTGGAGAAGGCCTTCCCCCTCCCTACCACCACCCCGCCAAGAAGAAGAAATAAGGACCGACGAAGATTTCTGCTTGCTTTCTTGACCGTTTGTATTTTCTCCTTTTCCCCTCGGAGCGCAAAAAGCACGGGACAACGTGACCGTCTTAATCTACAAGGTCATTCAATAAGAAAGCAACACATTTTTTTCTACCCCAGTGTCAGTTGAAAAAATGCGCAATTTCTGGTGGAACATCGTAAGTATTCCTGCTTCAGCCCATATGGTTTCATGAAGATCCGACACGTGGGGACGCAATATATAGCATTCAAAATGGATTCTGTAAGGAAGGTGCGTTCCAAGCAGAGAGCTGTCATTTTCTAATGCCTGAAAACCAAAGCGCGGTAGTTATTCACACGCGCTTAGAGAATGCCACGAAAACCTGTCAGTGAACAAAAGCACGTTGAGTCGTTGGGCGGGGCGTCTGTCATTATCGTAGTAACGGCGTGCGTACCTGTTCGACCTCCCGCGTGCCGACCAGGCGCACACAGCTGTGACTCCTAGAGTGCTGGAACGTGCAGACACTCTTATTCGAGGTCGTCGACGTATCAGAATAAACACGTCGCAGCTCAGCTGCACGTTTCTCTTGGTACTGTTGGCGCATTCGGGCAGCAGCTACAATACTTAAAGATCTGTGCTCGCTGGATTTATCGTCAACTAACAGAAGACTGTAAAGAGCAATGAAGACTATTTGTATGGAATTGCTTGCACGTTACGAGGCTGATCGTCACATTTTGCTCGAACATCATCAAAGGCGATTACACACGCATTCTTCGCTTCGAATCGGGAATGAAACGGTCGTTCATGGAGTGCCGCCACATCACGGCTCCTCCGAAGAAGTTCAGAGCAGCACCTCCAGCCGCTAAACTCATTCACGCTACTCTGGAACTCTAAGGGGATTGGAAAATAGGAAATTTGTGATAAGGACTATGGGTCCAAACTCCCGAGGGCATTGGTTGCTAGACTTACGCACTACTACATCGAACTTAAACTAACTTACGCTAAGGACAACACACATGCCCGAGGGAGGACTCGAACCTCCGACGGGGAGAGCCGCGCGAACCGTGACAAGACGCCCCAGACCGTGCGGCTACCCCCGCGCGGCTCTAAAGGGATCATTCTGTTTGATGTCCTCTCTCATGGTGCAACGGCCAGATCCGAAGAGTACCGTGCTACCCTCATGAAATTGAAGAAACGACTTCAGCCTGGTCGCCACCATAAAAATGTAAACGAACTTCTTTTCCGTGACAGCGCAAGACCTCTCACGATTCTGCGCACCCCAGAGGGGCTCGCAAAACTTCATTGGACTGTCCTTCCTCATCCCCCTCTACAGCCCCGATCTCGCCCCTTCCGGCGTCCATCTGTTTGGCTCAATGAAGGGTGCATTCCGCGGGAAGCAGTGCGCGTGTAATGGGAAGACTGCTAACGCAACAAGACCTTGGCTCCGACGTCGACGAATAGTATTTTACCATGCGGGCACACAGTCCCTCCCAATAAGGTGACGCAAAGGCGTCTCACTGAACGCTGATTACGTTCAAAAACAGGGTTTTGTAGCCAGAAAAATGCAAACTAAAATGATATATTGAAATCCTGAATAAAACCTACCTGCTTTCAGGGAAAATTTTTGTTTCATTACTTATTGAACACACCTCATACGTCTACATCCATAGATCAAACAAAAAGAACGTTCCAGATCTCAATAAATTACTTATTTCTAATTCTTAGTTCCTGAATTAAACATAAATAATTTATTGCGATCTGGACACTAGTTATTGGAAGAACTCTAGTGTGAGACAGCTGTGTGTGGCAAAGGTTACACCTCGTAGATACCACTATCGATTCTCTCCTCCCATTCGTAAATCGCTCTTGGGAAGAACGATTTCGGTAAAACTTCACTTGAGATCTATTTTCTCAGATTTTCTCGTTGTGGTCGTTTCGCGAGATATTTATGGGAGCAAATAACTCGTTACCTACTCTTTAGCCGGCCGGTGTGGCCGACCGGTTTAGGAGCTTAAGTCTGGAACCGCGTAACCGCTACGGTCGCAGGTTCGAATACTGCCTGGGGCATGTATGTGTATGATGTCCTTAGGTTAGTTAGGTTTAAGTAGTTCTAAGTACTAGGGGACTGATGACTACAGATGTTAAGTCCCATAGTGCTCAGAGCCATTTGAACCTACTTTTTCTGGAACGTAATCTCTCGGAATTCAAACAGTAAACCTCTCTGTCATGCACAACGTCGACCAATAGAATGATACCATGTGGGCATACAGTCGTTCCCAGTAAGGTGACCCAAGGACGACGCACTGAACGCACTGAACGCAGGTTACAAACAGGGCTTTGCAGCCAGAAAAGGCTACAATGGTCGCTGGCTGACTAAGCTATTGAGTGACGAAACGTGCCGTCCTTCGCTGGTTTTAGTCGATCTGTTCTGGCAGTCCAGCCTGGTAAGTGAACCAGGCTGATGCTCAATGCTAACAAATTGGTCGAAAACGTGCTTTGTGAGCCTCTTTTTTCGCGGGTGAATTACATTCATTTAATGTTCATCTTAAAAGTCTCAGCCTGACGTCTGCTTTTCTTCCTACTTGTTTAATGTGTTCAATCCACTTTTCGTCGCTCTGTATGGTTTGTCGTAGTAATTTTATGGTCGTTAATGTTTCCAGTAGTTTAGCACAAATTGTATAGTGAAACTTTAGCACATTGTTTCGCCTTTCTATGTGTGCGCCTGTCGTGCGACTCGATACCCACCTGAGAGAGTACCATAGTATTGTTTGGCAGTGAGTGAACGTACATTTAAAAAAATGGATTGTAAACAAAAAAATCAATGCAGTCGAAATGCTAATATAGCTTATGTTTGCAGATGATAGATACGAAGCCCACACCTACTACAGTAGTACAAGTTTATATGCCAACTAGCTCTGCAGATGACGAAGAAATTGAAGAAATGTATGATGAAATAAAAGAAATTATTCAGATAGTGAAGGGTGACGAAAATTTAATAGTCATGGGTAACTGGAATTCGGTAGTAGGAAAAGGGAGAGAAGGAAACGTAGAGCACAACTTAATCATAGCTAACACTTGGTTCAAGAATCATAAAAGAACGCTGTATATATGGAACAAGCCTGGAGATACAGACAGGTTTCAGATAAATTATCTAATGGTAAGACAGAGATTTAGGAACCAGGTTTTAAATTGTAAGACATTTCCAGGGGCAGATGTGGACTCTGACCACAATCTATTACTTATGACCTGTAGACTAAAACTGAAGAAACTGCAAAAAGGTGGGAATTTAAGAAGATGGGACCTTGATAAACTGAATAAACCAGAGATTGTAGAGAGTTTCAGGGAGAGCATAAGGGAACAATTGACAGGAAAGGGTGAAAGAAATACAGTAGAAGAAGAATGGGTAGCTTTGAGGGATGAAGTATTGAAGGCAGCAGAGGATCATGTAGGTAAAAAGACGAGGGCTAGTAGAAATCCTTGGGTAACAGAAGATATATTGAATTTAATTGATGAAAGCAGAAAATATAAAAAATGCAGTAAATCAAGCAGGCAAAAAGTAATACAAACGTCTCAAAAATGATATCAACAGGAAGTGCAAAATGGCTAAGCAGGGATGGCTAGAGGACAGATGTAAGGATGTAGAGGATTATCTCACTAGGGGTAAGATAGATACTGCCTACAGGAAAATTAAAGAGACCTTTGGAGACAAGAGAACCACTGGCATGAACATCAAGAGCTCAGATGGAAACCCAGTTCTAAGCAAAGAAGGGAAAGCAGAAAGGTGGAAGGAGTATATAGAAGGTCTATACAAGGGCGATGTACTTGAGGACAATATTATGGAAATGGAAGAGGATGTAGATGAAGATGAAATGGGAGATACGATACTGCGTGAAGAGTTTGACAGAGCACTGAAAGACCTGAGTCGAAACAAGGCCCCCAGAGTAGACAACATTCCATTGGAACTACTGACGGCCTTGGAAGAGCCAGTCCTGACAAAACTCTACCATCTGGTGAGCAAGATGTATGAAACAGGCGAAATACTCTCAGACTTCAAGAAGAATATAATAATTCCAATCCCAAAGAAAGCAGGTGTTGACAGATGTGTAAATTACCGAACTATCAGTTTAATAAGTCACATCTGCAAAATACTAACGCGAATTCTTTACAAAAGAATGGAAAAACTAGGAGAAGCCGACCTCGGGGAAGATCAGTTTGGATTCCGTAGAAATGTTAGAACACGTGAGGCAATACTGACCCTACGACTCATCTTAGAAGCTAGATTAAGGGAGGGTAAACCTACGTTTCTAGCATTTGTAGACTTAGAGAAAGCTTTTGACAATGTTGACTGGAATACTCTCGTTCAATTCTGAAGGTGGCAGGGGTAAAATACAGGGAGCGAAAGGCTATTTACAATTTGTACAGCAACCAGATGGCAGTTATAAGAATCGAGGGGCATGAAAGGGAAGCAGTTTTTGGGAAGGGAGTGAGACAGGGCTGTAGCCTATCCCCGATGTTATTCAATCTGCATATTGAGCAAGCAGTGAAGGAAACAAAAGAAAAATTCGGAGTAGGTATTAAAATACATGGAGAAGAAATAAAAACTTTGAGGTTCGCCGATGACATTGTAATTTTGTCAGAAACAGCAAAGGACTTGGAAGAGCAGTTGAACGGAATGTATAGTGTATTGAAAGGAGGATATAAGATGATCATCAACAAAAGCAAAACGAAGATAATGGAATGTAGTCGAATTAAATCGGGTGATGCTGAGGGAATTAGATTAGTAAATGAGACACTTAAAGTAATAAAGCAGTTTTGCTATTTGGGGAGCAAAATAACTGATGATGGTCGAAGTAGAGAGGATATAAAATATGGACTGGCAATGGCAAGGATAGCGTTTCTGAAGAAGAGAAATTTGTTAACATCGAGTATAGATTTAAGTGTCAGGAAGTCATTTCTGAAAGTATTTGTATGGAGTGTAGCCATGTATGGAAGTGAAACATGAACAATAAATAGTTTAGACAAGAAGAGAATAGAAGCTTTTGAAATGTGGTGCTGCAGAAGAATGCTGAAGATTAGATGGGTAGATCACATAACTAATGAGGAAGTATTGAATAGGATTGGGGAGAAGAGAAGTTTGTGGCACAACTTGACTAGAAGAAGGGATCGGCTGGTAGGACTTGTTCTGAGACATCAAGGGATCACCAACTTAGTATTGGAGGGCAGCGTGGAGGGTAAAAATCGTAGAGGGAGACCAAGAGATGAATACACTAAGCAGTTTCAGAAGGATGTAGGTTGCGATAGGTACTGGGAGATGAAGAGGCTTGTACAGGATAGAGTAGCATGGAAAGCTGCATCAAACCAGTCTCAGGCCTGAAGACCACAACAACAAAAACATGTTGTATTAATTTAGATCCATTACTGATTTCCGTTGGCAGCCGCAGGACACACACAATGTAAAGTAAAAGGTAATAGGCATATATAATTTAAACAACTACAAAATTCGATGGACATATTTCCTAACCTAAACATAACCTGTATTTATGTATTTCAAAAAAATTAAAGAAAATACTCATTGATGATGCCACACCCGTGGTAAAACATGTTTGCGTTTTAAAACAAAACAATAATTGGTGTACTTCCAAAGAGGTGGATCCATCATTAATTCATTATTGTTATCACCATTTTCAACTACATGTTTGAGTGAACTAGACTTGCGACTTGTCTGTATAGAATACGGTACATATTAGAGCTATCTTGTTAACAGCGCTACTATTCATAACAAACTGCTATACAGTGTAAGTAGGCTGTTTAGGTTTTTATGTTGCTAACGCCATGTAGCGCTCTGTATGAAAATCACTGACTGTGCTGTATGCAGTCTGTGGCTGGTTGGCATTGTTGGAGTAATATTCGCCATTGTAGTGTTGGGCAGTTGGCTGTTAACAGCGCGTAGCGTTGCGCAGTTGGAGGTGAGCCGCCAGCAGTGGTGGATATGGGGAGTGAGATGGCGGAGTTTTGAGAGCAGATGATCTGGACAGAGACAGTAAATTTGTAAGACTGGATGTCATGAACATTTATATATATATATATATATATATATATATATATATATATATATATATATAATTTTATGACTTTTGAACACTATTAAAGATAAATACATTGTTTGTTCTCTATCAAAATCTTTCATTTGGTAACTATGCCTATTAGTAGTTAGTGCCTTCAGTGGTTTGAATCTTTTATTTAGCTGGCAATATTGGCGTTCACTGTATTGCAGTAGTTCGAGTAACGAAGATTTTTGTGAGGTAAGTGATTCATGAAAGGTATAGGTTATTGTTAGTAAGGGCCATTCTTTTGTAGGAATTATTAAAAGTCAGACTGCGTTGCGCTAAAAATATTGTGTGTCAGTTTAGTGTTGATCAGAATAAGTAAAGAGAGTAATGTCTGAGTACGTTCAGTTTTGCTCAGCTGTTTGAAAAGCAAATAATGTAAGAGGTTTATCAGTACAGTAATTCATAAATTTTTTTAAGGGGACGTTTCAACAGCTGCCACAAAATGTTTGTGTCATAAACTTGTTAGTGTTGCAACAGTAGGCGTACACACATTTTTCAATCGTGTAATTCTACGATATGGAATAAGGAAAAGAATACAATCGGTAAATTTTGTGGTGGGCTTACCAGTATTAAGTCACTGCAGTAATAAAATGCAATAAGTTAAGAACATGACCAAACTTATAACGCAATAAAGGAAATAGTTAAGTGACAATAATTCTGACACGTACTTGTGGCGAATTTTAGATGAAAATATAATGACATACCTAACAACAAACTTACGAATTTCACAAAAAATACAAAAATTATAAAACAAGTAGGACAAGAAGCTAAATGAATGAAAAAAGACTGTAGTACGTAATTATCGCCCTCTGTTCGAATGACCGCCAGAATGCCACGTAGGCGAGAAGCGGTCAGAAGAACACAACCACCAAAGGGGCCCTCCTATCCTGCGACAGGCCATTCCAGAGAAAAGAAAGACAAAATACCGTACCACTCAATTAACAAGATTATATAGTTAATTAAATATGTTATATAAACAGAGAAGAGACTGGGAAACCCAAGTGTAATACCCTCAACGTAAGAAATTATGTAAATATTGTAACGTTGTTGCTTAAATTTGATTTGCTATAAAAGCGGTGCTGAGTGACAATAAAAGCGGGTTAAAAGCTGTGAGCTGTGTGGGGAAGTTACCCTTGCATTACCCTTGCATTTCACCAGGTATCCAGTCTAGCTTACCAAATTCCCAAATTTTTATTACAAACTCACATTTTCCACAGTCCCAAATAAGGCACCAGTTTAGCTATGAATCAAATTTAATATGCTGAAATTTCAATGATCAATGTTAAAATAAATTTCCAAATATAAACTGATTCATTTATCTTTATTTAAATTCTTATATATATATATATATAAGAATATATATATAAGAATTTAAATAAAGATAAATGAATCAGTTTATATTTGGAAATTTATTTTAACATTGATCATTGAAATTTCAGCATATTAAATTTGATTCATAGCTAAACTGGTGCCTTATTTGGGACTGTGGAAAATGTGAGTTTGTAATCTTACGGAACACATCAAATATGGAGCCAAGATTGGGAGACTGCATACAACACTGCATTCATAAAATAACACACAAAGAACGTTGAAACATATGCAAGAGGAAATTAACCACAACCAACCAACTCAATTTTCACCCGAAGAAGTTACATTTGTAGCGCAATCCTGTCCGTCATGAAATTACCACACACCGGTATACTAAATTCATACTAACTCTCTGTGAAATCTTCCCGAAAAGAATAGCTGAGGGCTACTTTGATGCTTACACCACATGCTTCACATGGTCAACTTGGTTTACACAAAGAGTGTAACTCCACAATAATTTTGATAATTAAAATAAATTAGATCGAAAAGCAATTTACAAAAGAACAACCTCGAACTGGTTACTATCGTCTTACTATTAACCTGATGGGTCAAACAATTGTATAATCACGTGGTACTGGTCTCACAAAGTACACCCCACGTGGGTTGAACATAAAGAAAGTTGCTACATTGAAAAATATTGTCAAGACGAGACGTTATAATCTCACGCACATTCGCATTTAACATTGATGAACTTAGTTAGAGTTACTGATCAACACGTGGTTGCACTTTACTCACAAAGTACTGACAAAGCAACTACCGGAAGATATTCTGAACTTCACACGTGAATTACACTGCGTTGCAATTTAAGACAACATCAGATATTTTAGAGCGAAACCTGAAATAAAGGTGATCAAATTTTCAGTTAGGCTGAACTTAAGAAATCCATTGTCCTACAGACTTAGCAGACACGCGCTTAGCCGGAGTTCTTACCACTTCAGACGCTCGCCACGGACCGACCGACCTGGTCCCTTCCTGAGGGTGGCTCCCCACTACAAATGGAAGTGGCCAGAGGGGCAGCTTCCTATACCAACATGACAAGGGACGGACAGGACCATACTAAGGATAGAAACCTCTTTGTTTTTAGAAAGCGTAGCTACCTGTTCCGACGTTGGTCCTACTGTTCTCTACCAGACAGGCTTGTCTGCTACCCCCTCAAGCATGCAACTAGAAATACATTTGCTCATTCATCCTCTCACACAGAAGGGAAGGGGGATGACAGTATCTTATCATATACAGTATATAAAAGAAAGCTGATGTAGGTTCCGCATGAGACTGTGTAACATGAATTACATATAAATTGCGTTTTAAAGTGTAGTAGTGTGACATATCGTTCATGTTTATGTGTAAAAGTAACACGTTTCACTGCTCAGTCTCCGCCCAGATGGTCAGAAACACCACAGTAGATTTAGAAGAGGAATTTATGCCGTAAATGACAACAGATTTAAGAAATTAACATGAAAGGTATCCAACAGAGACCTTTCAATATGTATAGTAGTACTTCTACTCCCTCTGGACCACTGTTCTATTGGCGACCAGGTCGCAACTTCTGGATTCCCATAGTACATTCTATTCACAATACGTCAAACATTTTCCTTTACAAGGAGGCAGATTGTGTATAACATGGAACGTGGTCGACCACGACCTAGTGCAACAGGATTATTCCGTCTGCTCAGTTTATGGAATCCAAACTCGCTACTGCAGTCCCGGCGCCGGAATTAAGCAGCGAGTTTCGTGTTTCGGGGCAATACACGCCGCATTTATCACACGCAGCATTCGTGGAACAGTGTCGACGTGTTACTAAGATAGCAAAGCGCAATAAACGTATCGCGCCGATTCCGATTCGGGAACGCCCAGTATAATTAACGTCATTTTACAGATTTAATAATGCAGGCGGAGCGTTAAATCCGTAATGCGCTGTAATGTAGCGTGAATGTTCGATTAGAGCGCGTTTCGCAGTGGAGGCGCGCGCTCTTTGCTAAACGGACGAGCAGCACGCAGGGTGCGACTGCACGCACTGCTGGGCACGCGTCACGCCCAGCAGCGTCACAGGACACACGCGCAGCACGCAACGTGCAACACGCCACCGATTTGCAACCGCCGGTTGTAACACGCAGTCAGTGACTTCCACGCCCACTTTCATCTCTCATCCCAACTCTGACGACGGTCCCACATTGTTCAAGCAATTCAAAGCGTGTCAGGGCATGACGGCTCCTTTCCTTAAAAGTCAGCCTCGAATTTATTTAAAAGTCAACTGATGTTCCCTGATTCCGAGTGCTAAAAAATTAACTAAGATTTTTTTGTGAGGTAGGTCTAAACCACAGCAAGAAGAGGACTAATATACAGGGCTATTACAAATGATTGAAGCGATATCATAAATTCACTGTAGCTCCATTCATTGACATATGGTCACGACACACTACAGATACGTAGAAAAACTCATAAAATTTTGTTCGGCTGAAGCCGCACTTGAGGTTTCTGCCGCCAGAGCGTTCGTGAGCGCAGTGAGACAAAATGGCGACAGGAGCCGAGAAAGCTTATGATGTGCTTGAAATGCACTCACATCAGTCAGTCATAACAGTGCAACGACACTTCAGAACGAAGTTCAACAAAGATCCACCAACTGCTAATTCCATTCGGCGATGGTATACGCAGTTTAAAGCTTCTGGATGCCTCTGTAAGGGAAAATCAACGGGTCGGCCTGCAATGAGCGAAGAAACGGTTGAACGCGTGCGGACAAGTTTCACGTGTAGCCCGCGGAAAATTGGCTCATGCCACAACTGGAGACCGACAGCGCCGACTTCATCTTTCAACAGGATGGTGCTCCACCTCACTTCCATCATGATGTTCGGCATTTCTTAAACAGGAGATTGGAAAACCGATGGATCGGTCATGGTGGAGATCACGATCAGCAATTCTTGTCATGGCCTCCACACTCTCCCGACTTAACCCCATGCGATTTCTTTCTGTGGGGTTATGTGAAAGCTTCAGTGTTTAAACCTCCTCTACCAAGAAACGTGCAAGAACTGCGAGCTCGCATCAACGATGCTTTCGAACTCATTGATGGGGACATGCTGTGTCGAGTGTGGGAGGAACTTGATTATCGGCTTGATGTCTGCCGAATCACTAAAGGGGCACATGTCGAACATTTGTGAATGCCTAAATAACGTTTTGAGTTTTTGTATGTGTGTGCAAAGCATTGTGAAAATATCTCAAATAATAAAGTTATTGTAGAGCTGTGAAATCGCTTCAATCATTTGTAATAACCCTGTATATATACCGGGTGATCAAACAGTCAGTATAAATTTGAAAACTGAATAAATCACGGAATAATGTAGATAGAGAGGTACAAATTGACACACATGCTTTGAATTGCATGAGGTTTTATTAGAATCAAAAAAACACAAAAGTTACAAAAGTGTCCACAGATGGCGCTTCATCTTATGAGAATAGCAATAATTAGCACAACAAAGTAAGACAAAGCAAAGATGATGTTCTTTACACGAAATGCTCAATAGGTCCACCATCATTCCTCAACAATAGCTGTAGTCGAGGAATAATGTTGTGAACAGCACTCTAAACCACGTCTGGAGTTATGGTGAGGCATTGTCGTCGGATGTTGTCTTTCAGCATCCCTAGAGATGTCGATCGATCACGATACACTTGCGACTTCAGGTAACCCCAAAGCCAATAATCGTACGGACTGACGTCTGGGGACCTGGGAGGCCAAGCATGACGAAAGTGGTGGCTGAGCACGCGATCATCACCAAACGACGTGCGCAGGTGATCTCACACGCGTCTAGCAATATGGGGTGGAGCGCCATCCTGCATAAACATCGTTCGTTCCAGCAGGTGTTTATCAGCCAGGCTGGGGAGGATGCGATTCTGTAACATATCAGCGTACCTCTCACCGGTCACGGTAGCAGTTACAAAACCAGAATCACGCAATTCCTCGAATAAAAAAGGCCCGATAACGGTGGATGTGGTAAATCCAACCCATACCGTGACTTTCTCGTCGTGCAATGGAGTTTCCACGACAGTTCTAGAATTTTCGGTAGCCCAAATTCAGCAGCTGTGGGCGTTGACAGACCCTCGGAGCGTGAAATGAGCTTCGTCAGTCCACAACACGTTACTCAACCAATCGTCATCTTCCGCCATCTTTTGAAACGCCCATACTGCAAATGCCCTCCACTTCACTAAATCGCCAGGTAACAGTTCATGATTCTGATGGATTTTGTACGAATAGCATCGGAGGGTACGCCTAAGGAACAACCAAACAGTAGTGTATGGAATGCCGATGCGACGTGGGACTGCACAAGCACTGACTTCCCCGTGCATAAACAAACCCGCTACAGTCTCCATTTCTTCCTGAACTGTCTCTGCAGTATTAAGCCTTGTGCTCGGTCGGCCACTATGGGGTCTATCGTCTAAACAACCCGTGGCTTCGAACTTCGAAATCATTCTCGCCATAGCTGTATTTGTCACCGGACCTTTACCCTTTCAAATCCCCTTCCTATAGCGATAGGATCGTAACGCTGAACTAGGACATTCCCCATTCCGATAATACAGCTTCACTAAAAGCGCCTTTTCAGGTAACGTCAACATGCTGCGACTGCTGGCGCATCTGATTCTCTCCCCTTTTTTTTTCATTCCGCTGCTCCATATGGGCAGGGGAGGGCTGTCAGTGGCACAATCCGCCGCTCTTCAGCTGAGTGACACAACAACTAAAACAAGAATAAAATGATACATACATAAGGAGACAAAAAAGGGGAACATAAAACAGAGTAAGGGGAGAAAATGGAGGTAAAAATACATTGACTGTAAATGTTCATGGAGGACAGTTAAAAAGTCACCAGAAAGTTAAAAAAAAACACAGTTGGCGATTCTTGAAACACAGAGAAGACACTGAATGCGCATGCAGAGGTTAAAAGTTGGCCACAGTATTAAAAACACTCCGAAACAACACACTTAAAACCCACTTGGAGCACACATGACAAAGAATAAAACTACCAGGTGGGACCTGCCGAGGGAAAGGTCAGAGAGGATGGAAAAGGAGGGGAGAGCATGGGGCAGCTGGGGAAGCGGCGGGATGAAGAGAGGATGGGCAACCGTGGGTTCACAAAGAGGCAGGAGACACGTGGGGTGGGAGAGGAAAAGGGAAGACAGGGCAGGAGGGAGCACAGAGACACAAGAGATGGAGGGGGAGTAGGAGAGGAAAGCCGCTCAGAAGGAGGGAGGGGGAGGAGGGGAGCCCTGAGGAGGAGGCAGGAAGAGGGGGTTAGAGTTGGTAGGAAGGGTAGATGTCAGGGTGAAGCTCATCATCTGGGAGGGGTAGATGGTGGAAGTTGTGTTGGGAAAGGAGATGGAGGGTGTGGAGATGGAGAGGGGGAGGGACACAACGGTAAAGGCGTGGCAACTGGTTGGGGGTGGAGAGGAAGGGAGACACCAGGGGGTGAGGGGGATCAAGGCGGCGGACAATATATAGTGTGCGATTGTGTTCAAGGAAAAGGAGAAGGTGGGGGAAGGGGATGAGGTTGTAGAGGATGCGCATGGGGGACGGAAGGTGGATGCGGAAGGCTAGGCGTAGTGCATGGCGTTCGAGAATTTGGAGGGCTTTATAGAACCGGGGAGGGGCGGAAATCCAAACGGCGACGCTGGCATAACAAAGGATGGGGCGGATCAAGGATTTGTAGGTGTGAAGGATGGTGGAAGGTTGCAGACCCCACGTCCAGCCGGACAGGAGTTTCAGGAGGCGGAGGCGGTTGTGAGCTTTGTTTTGGATGGTATTTCTCTCTCTCATTACAGCTCCTTTTATACACGATTGTCATTCGCAGTCACTAACGTACTGCTGTCCAGCGCCATCTGTCAGACATTTTGTGAACTTTTTTTGTGCTAATAAAACCTCGTGTCATTCCAAGCATGTGTGTCAATTTTGACCTCTCAATCTACATTATTCCGTGGTTTATTAAGTTTTCAAATTTATACTGACTATTATTTTCGATTATTCCCTTTTGAGAGAGAGGCTGAACTTGAGTAGTCATGATTTCTTCTTCTTTCTTCGTTATTCCCAAATTCTCTTCGTACGTTCTCTGTGTTCTCTCTTACGTTCTTCTGACCATCTTTTTCTTATTTAAGTGTGTGTTTCTTTACGATGTTCTCTATTGTTTATGTTACCTTGTGCGATTCCCAGTTCTTTAATATCTTCTTCTGCTTCAGTGATCCACTTTGTCGTGTTTTTGCTCTTGTCTACTGTCTCAAAGATTTGTCTTGTAAGCCTGTTTTTATTCACCTGGCTGATATGTCCATTAAATTTCATCCTTCTCTTTCTAATGGGGTCCGTTACTGTTTCTATGTCTTTGTAAATCTCTCTAGTTCACCTCTTCAACCAAATTCCTTCGCGAAACACTGGTCTGTATATCCAAGAGATTCTTTCCTTCTCTTCGTTTTGCAAAATAGTAAAAGTATTTCGAATGTCATCTACTACTTGCTTTTCAATTCTTGAATTTATAGCTAATGGTGATGGATTGTTTTTATCGTTTGCAATGTTCTTTGTACCGTGTAGTATCGACCGATGTGTCCATTTTTATACTTGATGCAGTCGTTGCAAAGTACTTTATATAAACCTTTCTAGTAGTACTGAGGTATCGCGATAGGAGCATTGCGATAAATTTATGTCTTATATTGCAGTGAATAGTACTTAGAATAAGAAATACAATTTGTTACTACTTTTTTTGCAAAATGTGAAGCTAATTTAGTCAGTTATTTGCTCTATATATTGTAAGACTTCGTACTGATTTTTGTTTCTTTCTCCTGCATTTATTAACGTTATCTCTCTCCCATTTATTTTATGGCTCTAATTTTTTATCTTTATAGATTTCATTAACTATTTCATGAATGTATCTTTTTTATGGCTATGTTTCAACGTATTCAGTGCTATTTCAGTATTCTAATTAGAGAGTATAAGCAAATTATTCTGTGTACCATGGCATGGAAAAATTCAACAACAGCTCTAGGACATTCACAAAATTTTAAAGAAAGTTGTGGAACACTATAAAAATGTTTAGTTCTTTCATAACATTGAAATATAGTTGGAGTCTTATTTACAGTTTATTTCCTTTTCATTGACCAGATACAACGTCATAAAAAACACTGAAAAGACAGCAGTTTTTGTTTAGTTTCCTGTGCAGACCCACTGTTAAGATGCCAAAAATGGAAATAACAATTGCAGTCGACGGCAGAACAATTGCCATTTCAATAATTTCTTATGCCCTAAGCTGTTCTTAAATGTGGTGTGCTGAACTGTCGACGTTTCTTAGATCTGGTAGTGCCCTGTCTTACAGATCTCTGCGACGTTATCTTTCAACATGATAACGCTAGATCGCATATTTCACGTGCTCTACTGATCGTCTTCGTTATAGACAGTGTTCGACTACTTCCCTCACCAACATATTTTGCAGGTTTCTCACAAACTGAAAACAACTGGTCATGGGTTGTCCAGACCCACGTCACTACTCGGTGACCTCTACGAGCAACCGGCTCTGGCATCAAGTTGAAAGAGCGTGGAATGACGTCGCTGTATCTCACATCCAAATGGACTTCATGCCCAGCCGAGTTAGACCAGTCGGTGTTACCCTAAGTGTCAGCTGTGTGTAGCTAAAGAAACTCTCAAATGGCTTACAAATGTAGTCATATATTCTTCTGTGTACACACGAGAAGTGTTCCGAAAAGATAGGCTGAACACGGTTGGCGGTGGCGTGTTTGTTGCTGTTAGAAATAGTTTAACTTGTCGCGAAATTGATGTAGATACTTCCCGTGACTTAGTATGGGCAGAGGTCATTGTTGGCAACCGGAATAAAATAATAATTGGACCCTTTTACCAGCCTCCCAGTTCAGATGATACAGTTACTGAAAGGTTCAAAGAAAACTTGAGTTTGATTTCAAACACATACCCGACTCATACGATAATAGTTGGTGGTGACTTTAATTTACCCTCGATATGTGGACGAAAATACATGTTTAATTCCGGAGGTGCGCATAAAATATCATCCGAAATTGTGCTAAACGCATTCTCTGAAAATTATTTCAAGCATGAGCCCACGCGAATAGTAAACGGTTGTTAAAACACACTTGACCTCTTAGCAACAAATAATCCTGAGTTAATAACCAGCATCAAAAACGATATAGGGATTACTGAACACAGAGCTATCGTAGCGAGATTGAATATTTTAATTCCCAAATCCTCGAGAAACAAGCGAAAAATATATCTGTTCAAAAAAGCAGATAAAAATTCGCTTGACGCCATCCTGAGAGACAATCTCCAAATTAATCATGTAAGTTTAGACCAGATGTGGCTTAAATCCAAAGAAACAGTATCGGCAGCAATTGTGAGGTTTATACCAAATAAATTAACAAACGACAGAGCTGATCCTCCTTGGTACACAAAACGGGTTAGAACACTGTTGCAGAAACAACGAAACAAACATGCCAAATTTAAACAGACGCAAAATCCCCAAGATTGGCGATCCTTTACAGAAGCTCGAAACTTAGCGCGAAGCTCAAAGCCAGACGCCTATAACAGTTTCCACAACGAAACTTTGTCTCGAAACCTGTCAGAAAATCCAAAGAGATTCAGGCCGTATGTGAAGTATGTTAGCGGCTAGAAACAATCAACGCCTTCTCTGCGCGATGACAATGGAGATACTGAAACTTCCTGGCAGATTAAAACTGTGTGCTCGTCCGAGACTCGACCTCGGGACCTTTGCCTTTCGCGGGCAAGTGCTCTACCATCTGAGCTACAGAAACACGACTCACGCCCGGTCTCACAGCTTTACTTCTGCCATTATCTCGTCTCCTACCTTCCAAACTTTACAGAAGCTCTCCTGCGAACCCTGCAGAACTAGCGTGCGCTGATATGAAACTTCCTGGCAGATTAAAAGCTGTGAGACCGGGCGTGAGTCTTGCTTCGGTAGCTCAGATGGTAAAGCACTTCTCCGGGAAAGGCAAAGGTCCCGAGTTCGAGTCTCGGTCGGGCACAAGGTTTTAATCTGCCAGGAAGTTTCATATCAGCGCACACTCCGCTGCAGAGTGAAAATCTCATTCTGGAAACATCCCCCAGGCTGTGGCTAAGCCATGTCTCCGCAATATCCTTTCTTTCAGGAGTGCTAGTTCTGCAGGGTTCGCAGGAGAGCTTCTGTAAAGTTTGGAAGGTAGGAGACGAGATACTGGCAGAAGTAAAGCTGTGAGACCGGGCGTGAGTCGTGCTTCGGTAGCTTAAATTGTAGAGCACTTGCCCGCGAAAGGCAAAGGTTCCGAGTTCGAGTCTCGATCGGGCACACAGTTTTAATCTGCCAGGAAGTTTCATATTAGCGCACAGTCCGCTGCAGAGTGAAAATCTCATTCTGGAATGGAGATATTGTCGAAGACGGTGCTGCCAAAGCAGATTTACTATACAAAGCCTTCCGAAATGACTTCACAAATGAAGACGAATTAAATATTCCAGAATTCGAATCGAGAACAGCTGCCAACATGAATAACGTAGAAGTAAATATCCTCGGAGTAGTGAAGCAACTCAAATCACTTAATAAAAGCAAGTCTTCTGGTTTAGACTGTATACCAATTAGGTTCCTTTATGAGTATGCTGATGCATTAGCTCCATGTTTAGCTCGACGAAAGATCCGTACCCAAAGACTGGAAAGTTGCACAGGTCACACCAATAATCAAGAAAGGTAGTAGGAGTAATCCACTAAATTGCAGGCCCATATCGTTAACGTCGATATGCAGCAGTGTTTTAGTACATATATTGTATTCGAACATTATGAATCACCTCGAAGGAAATGGTTTATTGACACACAGTCAACATAGGTTTACAGAGCATCGTTCCTGTGAGACACAACTAGCTCTTTACTCACGTGAAGTGCTGAGTGCTTTTGACAAGGGATTTCAGATCGATTCCGTATTCCTGGATTTCCGGAAGGCTTTTGACACTGTACCACACAATCGGCTCTTAGTAAAATTGCGTGCTTATGGAATATCGTTTAAGTTATGTGTCACAGAAATGATACAGGATTTGGGCTGGAAATCATTAAAAGAAAGGCGTTTTTCGTTGCGACGGAATCGTCTCACGAAATTCCAATCACCAACTTTCTCCTCCGAATGCGAAAATTTTTGTTGACACCGACCTACGTAGGGCGGAACGATCACCACGATGAAATAAGGGAAATCAGAGCTCGTACGGAAAGATATAGGTGTTCATTCTTTCCGCGCGCTATACGAGATTGGAATAATAGAGAATTGTGAAGGTGGTTCGATGAACCCTCTGCCAGATACTTAAATGTGATTTGCAGAGTATCCATGTAGATGTAGATGTAGACGTACAACACTTCTGTTTGCTGTCCTTCGTGGCGTCGCAGTTTAAATGGCAAGAATTCACTCACTTTGTCTCAGAAAAACTTTTTTCCATGAAACATTGTTTGGGGAGAGGCGGAAAGATACCGTGAAACGCGGAGCTTTAAAATGGTTGTGACTTTCATCCCGCGTCACCACAAAAGATCTCAGAAATGCGTCAAAACATTATATTTGTCGCCCTGATGAGCGGCGACATCAATTTTCCCGCGCGAGGAGCTACGCACACAGTTTCTCTCGTCCTCGACTGAAAGTTACCCAACGAATGCCGACCATTATCGGTTATATTGTGTGGAAAGCCATCTAGAGTTTCAGAAACCAGTGGTGTATCACTAACCTCAGAACAATTAACCACATGTTTCCATAATAAACGGCGACAGTTACCTGAATACATTGCAGCTCAACTGCAGAAAATGATCCGTATGATTCACCACTGCATCAGTGTTTTTCATCTAACTCTCAATTTACATCAAGTCTCCGCAGCATGCAATATACTGAACATTCCAAAGAGAAAGAAAGATCCCTGAGACCATACGTATTTTCTGAGCCACCCTAATGTCATCATATTCTTGTAAGCTTGCCGTCACCGAAACAGAGGAAAACGAACATGTCCGAAGTATTGAATTCTATCTTCCGAAGTTCTTTCAATGATTAAAATTAAACTGTGTGCCCTGTTTGAAATTCCATACTACTGCTGAATTTAAATGTACTGAAATACGTGATTGCGGAATAGACTGTCAATTTCAGCTGTAGGAATCAGCATTATGTAAACATGATGGGATGTTTTGAATCCCAGCTCCCTCTGTTCGTCCATTAGATCTAAAAAGCAACGGGTAACGGCGACCATGTTTATGCCATGTCTCTTTACTTCCGAATTTCCTTTGCTACTTTCGCCGCTGTCATCTTGTTAACTTACGAAATCTCACACCAGTTGGTGTATCTAATTATTGTAGAGCAATTCGTTAGTTGGAAGACACCATTTGATGCGCCGGAGATCCTCAAATAAAATGTAGTGGTGCAGAGTTTCTTTTATGGCTGTGAGCACTATG
Organism: Schistocerca cancellata; assembly: GCF_023864275.1. Classification (NCBI taxonomy): domain Eukaryota; kingdom Metazoa; phylum Arthropoda; class Insecta; order Orthoptera; family Acrididae; genus Schistocerca; species Schistocerca cancellata. The sequence continues at coordinate 1,259,665,817 of NC_064626.1, forward strand.
GGAGTTAAGATCTATGGTCATCAGTCCCCTAGAACTTAGAACTACTTAAACCTAACTAAACTAAGGACAGCACACAACACCCAGTCATCACGAGGCAGAGAAAATCCCTGACTCCGCCGGGAATCGAACCCGGGAACCCGGGCGCGGGAAGCGAGAACGCTACCGCACGACCACGAGCTGCGGACGGTTTCCTTTATCGGACACTGTCTAACTTATTGTTTATAGAGAAACAACCTTTGTTAAATTCCCGAATATGCATCATCTGCCAACGGCCTTTCGAAACATTTGATAGTATGTACTAGGTCATTCATAAATTTTGCAAATAGTGATGACTGCGTTGTACTTCCAGGGAGGGGGAATTTAACAAAGGTTGTTTCTCTATAAACAACAAATTAGACAGTGCCCGATAAAGGAAACCCTGCACCACTACAATTTTATTTGAGTAGCGCTTGATAATTTATTTGCGGTTATTGCTTTATGATTAACATTACATGCTGGGCTCTATGACGAGTGAAAAAGTACATAAAAAATAAAATGAAAGCTGTAGTAGCGGGCATACCACACATGACATTAGCTCTTCATTGACGTCTAAGTCATCATGGGTTTTTGTGACGCATTGTAAAATGTTAATTACATCCGGAGATATTGTAACCTAAAGTTGACGCTTGAGTACCACTCCTCCGCTGTTCTATCGTGTGTATCGGAGAGCACCTTAGGAACAGAAGAGACTGGAACAGCACATTACGCCCACATGCTAACACCTTTTTATTGGCTAACACCTTTTTATTGGTCTTTTTCACTGCCGCACATGTACATTACCATGAGGGGTGAGGTACACGTACACACGTGGTTTCCGTTTTCAATTACGGAGTGGAATAGAGTGTGTCCCGACATGTCACGCCAATCGATGTTCAATGTGGTGGCCATCTTTTGCTGCACACAATTGCAATCTCTGGCGTAATGAATGTCGTACACGCGGCAGTACATCTGGTGTAATGTCGCCGCAGGCTGCCACAATACGTTGTTTCATATCCTCTGGGGTTGTAGGCACATCACGGTACACATTCTCCTTTAACGTACCCCACAGAAAGAGGTCCAGAGTTGTAAGATCAGGAGAACGGGCTGGCCAATTTATGCGTCCTCCACGTCCTATGAAACGCCCGTCGAACGTGTACCTCACCCATCATGGTAATGTACAAGTGCGTCAGTGAAAAAGACCAATAAAAAGGTAGTAGCATGTGGACGTAATGTGCTGTTCCTGTCTCTTCTGTACCTAAGGTCCATCACCGTTCCCTTTGGATCCCTACGTAATTCGGTGCTCTCCGATACACATGATCGAACAGCGGAGGAGTGGTCCTCAAGCGTCAACTTTAGGTTACAATATCTCCGGATGTAATTAACATTTTACAATGCAACAAACAGCAATGATTACGTATTTGTTTATATGTTCAGATGTGCTAACAAAACTAACGGGGTTCCATTTAAAAAAACGTAGGTTTGTGTAAAAAAAAATACTTCCGTGCATTTTTTAATGGTTTGTATTAACCAGTTACACTAGCCCCTCTCCTCACGTTCGGTCTGTGGAATCGATTCGTCAGTATTTGATGTGGTTTACGAAATATAACCAGCGGTAATGTTAGGTGACTCACCCTATATATATATATATATATATATATATATATATATATATATATATATATATATATATATATATATATATATAATGACTGCAGGCCGCTGTGGCCGAGCGGTTCTAGGCGCTTCAGTCTGGAAGCGCGCGACTGCTACGGTCGCAGGTTCGAATCCTGCCTCGGGTACTGATGTGTGTGATGCCCTAAGGTCAGTTAGGTTTAAGTAGTTCTAAGTTCTAGGGGACTGATGACCTCAGATATTAATTCCCATAGTGCTCAGACCCATTTCACCCTTTTATATAATGACTTTTGAACACTATTAAGGCAAATACATTTTTTTCTCTATCAAAATCTTTCATTTGGTAACTATGCCTATCGGTAGTTAGTGCTTTCAGTAGTTAGAATCTTTTATTTAGCTGACAGTATTGGCGCTCGCTGTATTGCAGTAGTTCGAGTAACGAAGATTTTTGTGAGGTAAGTGATTCATGAAAGGTATAGGTTATTGTTATATCAGGGGCATTCTTTTGCAGGGATTATTGAAAGTCAGATTGCGTTGCGCTAAAAATATTGTGTGTCAGTTTAGTGATGATCAGAATAAGTAAAGAGAGAAATGTCTGAGTACGTTCAGCCTGGCTCAGCTGTTTGAAAATCAAATAACGTAGAAGTTTGTTAGCACAGTCATTTTTGCCGGCCGGTGTGGCCAAGCGGTTCAAGACGCTGCAGTCTGGAACCGCGCGACTGCTACGGTCGCAGGTTCGAATCCTGCCTCGGGCATGGATGTGTGTGATGTCCTTAGGTTAGTTAGGTTTAAGTAGTTCTAAGTTCTAGGGGACTGATGACCTCAGACGTTAAGTCCCATTGTGCTCAGAGCCATTTTAACCATTTTTGAACAATCATTTTTAATTTTTCAAAAGGGGACGTTTCACGTTGTGCTGCCCAGTATCAGACAAAGAAATGATTAATAATCCAGTTGTACATTGTAAACACTGATCTAATGTAAATGCGGATCGAAAATAAGTTACAGAATATTAAATGTGTAGCGGCGAAATCTTGCCGCCTTACAGCTTGATACATACCATTTTTTTTTTTTTTTTGCATTTTGAGAAAAAAACCATTTAGGAATGATCGAGATGAATGGGACACCTTGTACATCCATACTGCATTGTATTATCACACAGGAAGTTACGTTTTAAATTAATGAAGTGCTTGTATGACCTCACACAGAACAGGGAATACGTTTTCACTTAAGCACATGTATCCAGTCGCTGGACAGACAGAGTATGCTATGAGAGGACTGTAGTTTTGCAAAGAATGGTGCAGATTGTAACACGTCCGTATTTTAATGTATCCCGCTCGATCGGGATCTAATAGCAGCCCAAATGAATAATTAAATAATGTGACCGTGTACCTAATGGGGCTGGCAATCGGAATGAACTTCTACGGAGTTGTTACATTCCATTTTGTCCTTCTCAAATGCTGTAATAATGAAATGTCTGGTGACAAGAATAACGCCAACACAGCTTCACTAATCAAGACCTATATTCGTCTCGAAAACACAAGAAAAAGCAGACAGCCACTGCCTTCGTCATACACTTTTAATAACTTTCAAATAACTTCCGGGAATTCAGCCAGGTAACACTTTCAGCGACCGCCGATATTTCGGCGGGAGAACACCCCGCCATTTTCAAGGCGAACTGGCGGGGTGTTCTCCCGCCGAAATATCGGCGGTCGCTGAAAGTGTTACCTGGCTGAATTCCCGGAAGTTATTTGAAAGTTGTATACGCCAGGAGAAACTCAGGTCTCACTTTTAATAACGGCTAATCTCAGCACAGGCTTCAACGTTATTCATATTCGTCACACGCTGATACAATCACTGCAATCCAACACTGCAATCCAACACTGCAAATCCAAAATAATGCCGGCGCGGTAGACACGAAATCAAAATAACGGCACAGAAATATCACTGATCACTCTCGTAATTATACTTTATCACTTTCCCGTATTATTCTAACACAAAGGGGTTAAACCGCGGCGATGGCCACTCCCTTTGTCGGTAAACCTTGCATTACAACAACTGCTGGCTTCCGCACAGCTCGGCCCGCCACACGGGAACTACTAACTCCACACTCGCTCTCGCAACACGACACCCTAATCGATAGTTTGCCCTGTCGACCTGTGCCGAGTGCAAACTTATAGTAAGGGCCTACGGACCCCTTACAAGATCCACATATTTCTTTGTCGCCCTAATGGACGTGGAACTGTCCTAGATTTGCAGTATGTTTTGCTGTGTAGAGCAAGAACCTAACATAGTGCCAGGATCGCAGGCAGTTCCGTAGAGCCAGTACGGAACAAAAGGCGGTAGAAATGCGGGTCCCGGGGTCTTTATGGAGCGCGTATCCCGTACTTGTAAAAGTGGATATGGCCGCGACGGAAGTGGAGTGCACAGTGCCGGCTCTGATTTACGACGACGGAGGGAGGTCTGGCGATGGCGGCCATCGAGGCTGTTATCGGCTGAGGGCCGTAAGGGCCGTTTAGGGCGGGCGCCCTGGCCCCGGCCGGGCGTTCTTTACGACGCGCCGGGGCTTAAAGTGCTGCCCGACACTACCGGAATAAACAACGAATTCGGTTTCGCTACCGAGCACTGCAGTCCACCCAAATGGGCGCGCCTCTCCCCTGTGCACTTAGCGTATTTGCTCGCTTCTCAGCCGAGAAGAAGCTGGCGTGATGTGCGCTCGTAACCTGGTCGGTTTCCACACAGTAGGTAACAGTACTAGACACTTCCAGCGCAAGCTGTAGGAACCCTACTCTGTAGGAATCAGCATGGGTTTCGAAAAAGACGGTCATGTGAAACCCAGCTCGCGCTATTCGTCCACGAGACTCAGAGGGCCATACACACGGGTTCACAGGTAGATGCCGTTGTTTCTTGACTTCCGCAAGGCGTTCGATACAGTTCCCCACAGTCGTTTAATGAACAAAGTAAGAGCATATGGACTATCAGACCAATTGTGTGATTGGATTATTGAGGAGTTCCTAGATAACAGGACGCAGCATGTCATTCTCCTTGGAGAGACGTCTTCCGAAGTAAGAGTGATTTCAGGTGTGCCGCAGGGGAGTGTCGTAGGACCGTTGCTATTCACAATATACATAAATGACCTGGTGGATGACATCGGAAGTTCACTGAGGCTTTTTGCAGATGATGCTGTGGTGTATCGAGAGGTTGTAACAATGGAAAATTGTACTGAAATGCAGGAGGATCTGCAGCGAATTGACGCGTGGTGCAGGGAATGGCAATTGAACCTCAATGTAGACAAGTGTAATGTGCTGAGAATACACAGAAAGATAGAACCTTTATCATTTAGCTACAAAATAGCAGGTCAGCAACTGGAAGCAGTTAATACCATAAATTATCTGGGAGTACGCATTAGGAGTGATTTAAAATGGAATGATCATATAATGTTGATCGTCGGTAAAGCAGATGCCAGACTGAGATTCATTGGAAGAATCCTAAGGAAATGCAATCCGAAAACAAAGGAAGTAGGTTACAGTACTCTTGTTCGCCCACTGCTTGAATACTGCTCAGCAGTGTGGGATCCGTACCAGATAGGTTTGATAGAAGATATAGAGAAGATCCAACGGTGAGCAGCGCGCTTCGTTACAGGATCATGTAGTAATCGCGAAAGCGTTACGGAGATAATAGATAAACTCCAGTGGAAGACTCTGCAGGAGAGACGCTCAGTAGCTCGGTACGGGCTTTTATCAAAGTTCCGAGAACATACCTTCACCGAAGAGTCAAGCAGTATATTGCTCCCTCCTACGTATATCTCGCGAAGAAACCATGAGAATAAAATCAGAGAGATTAGAGCCGACACAGAGGCATACCGAGAATCCTTCTTTCCACGAACAATACGAGACTGGAATAGAAGGGAGAACCGATAGAGGTACTCAAGGTACCCTCCGCCACACACCGTCAGGTGGCTTGCAGAGTATGGATGTAGATGTAGGTGTAGAAGCTGCAGGAGCGCTCTCCGCAGTATCGGGCCAGATCGGGATTTATTTTGTCAGGGTTGCGAATTCAGAGATCGACTCCGTGCTGACTGGTCTAAGCCGAACATTATTATTTGCTGCACTCTTACCTCAAGGAACTGTTTCACTCATTTATTAAATGTGTAATTTCAACACTACGTTGACAAAAGGATAAACAAGCATTCAAACTTATTATTTATTAACTTTTTTATTTCAGATACACTGACAATTTTGGTTACTGGGGGCTAGTTTCGAACATGTCCGTTCGTTATCGAATCATTACCGGTTACTAATCTTGTAGGACTGATAGAAGGAATAGCAAAGATCCAACGCGTTTTGTCACAGGATCGTGTAGCCAGTGCGAGAGCTTTGCAGAGATACTGAACACACCTTACAAGGGAGGTGATACGCATCAGGGAGAAGTGTACTATGAGATTTGGAGAGATTATTTTTCCGGGAGAGTCGGAAAACATTACTTTCCCCCACACACATCTCACGAAGCGACGACGACAAGAAAATTTGAGAAATGAGAGCCAGTACACAGCCTTTCTGACAAAGATTCTTCCCCCGCGTCATTCACTACTGTAACAGGGAAGAGCGGATTAGTTAGTGATAACACAAGTACCCTCATCCACACACCGTAAAGTGGCTTGCGGAATATTGATGTACACGTAGAACTATTCTGAAGTGATTAATACAATAGCATTTGTGTTTTTCCAGTTACTCAGTATTAGAATGTACTATGTCTTAGTAGGTACTTACATATATTTTTAATCGTTTATTTATTGCTGGTTTAATAAAGCAGTTAATTTTTTGCCAAAACGGGAATGTTTGTACAAAATATGCTTGAAAATTTTAGATCATGAAAACTGTATTTTTATTTAAAAGGTGTCTAAAAACGGCAATCGATTAATTCCAATAGCTTTTCAGTGTAGAAAATTATTTCAATTTTCAGCGAGCATGTTGGGTCTGATTCAAGAGATTGATTGAGAAGGTCCAAAGAAGAGCGGCAAGATTCATGACTGGTTCATTTAGCCATCGTGAGAGCGTTACAAATCTCATAGAAAGTTTTAGGTGCGACACACTTGCACACAAACGACGCGCTAAACGGAAGGGGCTGCTCACTAAATTCCGAAATCCGATCGTCGCCGAGGTTCAAAAAATGCTTCAAATGGCTCTGAGCACTACGGGACTAAACTGCTGTGGTCATCAGTCCCCTAGAACTTAGAACTACTTAAACCTAATTAACCTAAGGACATCACACACATCCATGCCCGAGGCAGGATTCGAACCTGCGACCGTAGCGGTCGCGCGGTTCCAGACTGTAGCGCCTAGAACCGCTCGGCTACTCCGGCCGGCCGGCACCGAGGATGTAGAGCATATACTGTATTATTATCACCAACTTTCAAATTGCGAAATGATCACCATTCAAAGATAAGGGAAATTAGAACTCGAACTGAGGCGTTCAGACAGTCGTCTTTCCCTCGCGCGATCCGCGAGTGCAACACAGGAGGTAAATATGACTTTGGCGTGAATTTTGCCCTCCGCCACACACAGCTTGGTGGCTAGCGGAGTATGGTGTAGATGTAGATGCCAACGGAAGTATTAAGATGTATTATAACTAGGCGGAGAAAATGATCTTTAGACTGTCTTTGCAATGGAAACAACGGCGAGGGTGAGGACAGGTAGGAATGTATTCCGATAAGGAAAAGTCTGCAGATGTGGGCAAAATGGATTTGTGAACTGTTATGTGTTATGTGTTAACGGGTTCTGTAGATTTTACATAGAATATTTCTTTCATTTCTTTTCGATATCCTCTGAAGGCACAATTAAGCTTCCTAATAACAGAAGAGGGGAAAGAGGCAAACTAAAAACTCCGACACGTGGTAACACGATGTGCAACACGTCTATTCCACCCCAAGTTCTGCCAAATCAGGAGATTTCACCAGCCGAATGATGGCTGCGTCTGTGAATTGTGCAATGAACATTGTGAACGACGCAATGAAAAAAAACCTGCAGAAAAAGAGCACTGTCAATAAAAAAACTAGGACTTGAGTAATATAACTCAGCTTTATATTTGCATTGGCACTTGCGTTAGTGTTTGTATTTGCACAACGTGCAAATTTCCATTAATAATAATAAATTTAAATTTAAATATATAATTTTCGTAGACCAGATATTTGTATGATCATAAAATACAGACACCCATTTTATAAAACAGCGGTGGTAGGATTTTATTCCATAATACTGAACTTTAGCAAATAGTCACATTTATAAGAACATCTCCTGGCACTGTGGAAAGTTGTAAGGCAGAGTAGTGACAGTTAACATGACTGAATACGAATGAACCTGGAAGTATTAGAAGACTGATTCAGCCTGTGCCGACAATTTTCCAATGGGAAATGGTACTTTAAATGTACATTGTGACATTCTTCACACGACGAACTAGGTAGAGTTTTAAATGTGTCGTCTATACTATTGTAGTAAGTGTCTGCAAGTCGACCGGATTTCAACAGCCGTTGGTGCACGCTTCCTGCCAAACTCACGTACTCAACACGCAAAATACTCAATAACCGTTTCTGTGCTCAGGTAGAATAATCCAACACAGTATTCAACTGTTAAATTGATAGATTTCACACTGTTAAATGATCATGCAGTTTAAATGCCATTATCAACGGAAAAAAGTTTAATTGCATTTGTATCATCAGAAAGGACCCAATAACTTTCAAGATTAGTTAAAAACTATAAGTTTCTCGTTTAGCACGTGTGTAAAATTGGAACCTTCGTCACAATGAGACCGCTGTTCCGCGAGCAAGAATCCACTGACGATTTTTCTTAAGAAAAAAATAGTAAAGGGTTGCCTCACCAGAATCAGAATGTTTTGGGAGGAAATGGTGGAGTGAGAAAAGTTATTTTTAATTCTACTAATTTATTTGGTCTCAGTCACTATGATTTAAATTGAGCATGTTAATATTCCAATTTATGAAAACTGTACCTTCAGAGAGGGCATCTGAATGCTCTCTTGAAGACTGTAGATGAGATGCAAATCACTTTCCAAAGTCTGTTCAACTGACAAAATGGGCATATGCTGGTCGGCTTTAGCTCTCGATCCCAGTATGCTAATGAAATAATGATAAAATTGAGTCACAAGTTGCGAAACAGACTCGCAAATGGTGAGCTACGCAATCCAAAGAGAAATGCAAGCGCTAAACGTGACACTTACTCCAAAGTCGCTAAAGGTGCACCAACCCGAAGCCGAGCACCGAACAGCTAGTCTGCAAAGACGAGACATGAGCAGCCACTGTGTGCTCGCAGCGGAAACCACTCCTCTACTCTCCCAGCGATCGCCAAATGGTCCTCAAAAACATATTAGGAGGGGAGAGAATTGCAAGTTTTGCCACAGTGACAAGTGAAAATCTCCATCTCTCTGCCTGCAGAATTATCTCATCCAGTATTTGTTGTATTCTCTGTTAAAGAACTAACGGGTGGCAAAAAACCAGCCCTCGCCATATGCTCGGCGGAAAGATATTTGCGTGCATAAATGCAGCCCACTTCCCACACTGTTAACGGGAACGTAACGCTGGCCCTGCTTTTCTGCTTCCTTCTTCAGGATGACCTATGGCCTACGGGCTCTCTTCAGTTCTCTTAGGACCTCACGGGCTCGTACAGCTTCTGTATCACTCTGGCTTAAGAGACACTCAAAGGGGCTTACTCGCGCGATCGCTGCCCGTGAGACTTTCTGATGAGAAACCTCTCGGATTTCTGCATTTCTGAACCCACTGCTGAACACTTGCAGATGCCATGCCTCGCAACATCTCATGAATCGAGGAAACGCCCTGCTTTTCCGTATCACCAAACTTTATGCTAGTGAGATGCTGTGTCTTCACTCTGTTCATATAATGGTAAAGATTATGGTGAGTGTAGCTTACAGATCTGGCACATTAGGATGGCGTAGAGTTTGTAGTTCAGATCTCTGATAGGTTTCATTGTCTCATGTGTATCACCCCATCCTCAGATCTTTGTGATTTCGTTTCTTGATTCAAACCATCTACACTCCTGGAAATTGAAATAAGAACACCGTGAATTCATTGTCCCAGGAAGGGGAAACTTTATTGACACATTCCTGGGGTCAGATACATCACATGATCACACTGACAGAACCACAGGCACATAGACACAGGCAACAGAGCATGCACAATGTCGGCACTAGTACAGTGTATATCCACCTTTCGCACCAATGCAGGCTGCTATTCTCCCATGGAGACGATCGTAGAGATGCTGGATGTAGTCCTGTGGAACGGCTTGCCATGCCATTTCCACCTGGCGCCTCAGTTGGACCAGCGTTCGTGCTGGACGTGCAGACCACGTGAGACGACGCTTCATCCAGTCCCAAACATGCTCAATGGGGGACAGATCCGGAGATCTTGCTGGCCAGGGTAGTTGACTTACACCTTCTAGAGCACGTTGGGTGGCACGGGATACATGCGGACGTGCATTGTCCTGTTGGAACAGCAAGTTCCCTTGCCGGTCTAGGAATGGTAGAACGATGGGTTCGATGACGGTTTGGATGTACCGTGCACTATTCAGTGTCCCCTCGACGATCACCAGTGGTGTACGGCCAGTGTAGGAGATCGCTCCCCACACCATGATGCCGGGTGTTGGCCCTGTGTGCCTCGGTCGTATGCAGTCCTGATTGTGGCGCTCACCTGCACGGCGCCAAACACGCATACGACCATCATTGGCACCAAGGCAGAAGCGACTCTCATCGCTGAAGACGACACGTCTCCATTCGTCCCTCCATTCACGCCTGTCGCGACACCACTGGAGGCGGGCTGTACGATGTTGGGGCGTGAGCGGAAGACGGCCTAACGGTGTGCGGGACCGTAGCCCAGCTTCATGGAGACGGTTGCGAATGGTCCTCGCCGATACCCCAGGAGCAACGGTGTCCCTAATTTGCTGGGAAGTGGCGGTGCGGTCCCCTACGGCACTGCGTAGGATCCTACGGTCTTGGCGTGCATCCGTGCGTCGCTGCGGTCCGGTCCCAGGTCGACGGGCACGAGCACCTTCCGCCGACCACTGGCGACAACATCGATGTACTGTGGAGACCTCACGCCCCACGTGTTGAGCAATTCGGCGGTACGTCCACCCGGCCTCCCGCATGCCCACTATACGCCCTCGCTCAAAGTCCGTCAACTGCACATACGGTTCACGTCCACGCTGTCGCGGCATGCTACCAGTGGTAAAGACTGTGATGGAGCTACGTATGCCACGGCAAACTGGCTGACACTGACGGCGGCGGTGCACAAATGCTGCGCAGCTAGCGCCATTCGACGGCCAACACTGCGGTTCCTGGTGTGTCCGCTGTGCCGTGCGTGTGATTATTGCTTGTACAGCCCTCTCGCAGTGTCCGGAGCAAGTATGGTGGGTCTGACACACCGGTGTCAATGTGTTCTTTTTTCCATTTCCAGGAGTGTACATCTACACGTACATGGATACTCTGCATATCACATTTAAGTGCCTGGCAGACGGTTCATCGAACCACCTTCACAATTCTCTATTACTCCAATCTCGTATAGCGCACGGAAAGAACGAACACCTACATCTTTCAGTACGAACTGATTTCCCTTATTTTGCCATGGTGATCGTTTCTCCCTATGTAGGTCAGCGCATTTGGAGGAGCACGCTGGTGATTCGAATTTCGTGATTGCTCCGCAACGAAAGACTCCTTTGTTTTAATTATGTCCGTCCTAAGTCCTGTATTATTTCCGTGACAGTCTCTCCCCTATTTCGCGATAATACAGAACGTGCTTCCCTTCTTTGGATTTTTTCGATGTCAATCCTACATGGTAAGGATCCCACACCGCGCAGCAGTATTCTAACAGAAGACGGGCAAGCATAGTGTAGGCGTTCTCCTTACTAGATCTGTTACATTTTCTAAGTGTCCTGTCAATAAAACTCAGTCTTTCGTTAGCCTTCCCCACAATTTTTTCTATGTGTTCCTTCCAATTTAAGTTGTTCGTAATTGTAATTCCTAGGTATTTCACTGAATTTACGGTTTTTAGATTTTACTGGTGTACTGTGTAACCGAAATTTAACGGATTCCTTTTAGCACTCATGTTGATGGCCTCACACTTTTCGTTATTCAGGGTCAATTGCCAATTTTGGCACCATATAGATATCTTTTTCTAAATCGTTTTGCGATTTGCTTTGATATTTTGATGAGTTTACTAGTCAATAAACGACAGCGTCATCTGCAGACAACCTAAGATGGCTGCTCAGATTGTCTTCCAAATCGCTTATATTGATAAGAAACAGCAAAGGGCCTGCAACACGACCTTGGGGAGCGCCAGAAATCACTTCTGTCTTACTCTAAGACTTTTCATAAATCAGTCACTGTAATCGTCATATAGCCACAATGTAATGCATTGCACACTGTTACATGTGATAATATTAAGCATCTCTACTCCATTCAGTAACTTTGCAAACTGATAGTCTTAGTTCTGCAATTTTCATATTTTCATAAATATTTTTAACTTTTTATAACTCCAGTTTTTTTTTCTAATAAACAATAGATTGCATTTCAATCTTGCGTTTATTATCACACTTAATCCCTTTCAATGATAAATGTTCAAATGGTTCAAATGGCTCTGAGCACTATGGGACTTAACATCTGTGATCATCAGTTCCCTAGAACTTAGAACTACTTAAACCTAACTAACCTAAGGACATCACACACATCCATGCCCGAGGCAGGATTCGAACCTGCGACCGTAGCAGTCGCGCGGTTCCGGACTGAGCGCCTTAAATGATAAATGTTATCTACGATAGTGATGGAAACTGAAGAAATGAATTAAAATTTGTGTCAGAGCCAGAAACGTGCGGACGTCCTTATTGGAGATGATGGATTGATCACCGACAGACACCTCGCTGCTGAACTGGTCTTCCTCTGTTGTTCTGCACACCCGAGAGAGAGCTCACAAAACTTCATTGGACTGTTCTTCCTCATCTACATTATAGCCCAGATCTCGCACCTTCCGGCTTCCATATGTTTGTCCCAATGAAAGATGCACTCGACGGAAGCAGTGCGTGGATGATGAGGAGTTTCTTGATGAAGCAAGGTGTTGATTCCGACGTCGATCTCTAGACTGGTGCCACGCGGGCGTACAGGCCATCCCACTAAGTTGGCGTCGCACTGAACGGAGGCTGTGTCAAAAGAGTAGGGTATAATATGGTGTATTGGAATCCTGAGTAAACCCAACCTGCTTTCAGAGAAAAAGGCGGAACACGCTTCATATTTGCAACGTAAGTACGTAAATGTAACTGAAAGTGTGCCGCAGGTCGAATGGTTGTCGTCCTATCACCACTGAGGACTCGTGGAGGGTGTCACAGTCTGCGTGTTATGTGGCCTGCACCTCTGAACCCATGCACCGTCGCTGTTCTTCATTTCGTTTCATCAATCCTAAATATTCCTTGACTTACGGATGCGAATATCCTTGCACCAGTAACAAGTAGTCCAGGGGGAGAGGTGGTTTGTGGACTGGGAAAGGGGGGAGGGGAATAAGGGAAAAAGACAGAAACTCGTCACAACAGGGGCCTCCAAGCACCATTGCATGACAGAAGAGGCCACTTGTGCGCCCAGCAAGTGTTCATGGGCGTTACTGAAGGCGATACTTGCACAGTACAGGCATGACCAACTGGTATCTCTAAAGAATGCGTAGCTTTCAGATGTCGAATACATTAAACGTTCATCAAGACAACACAGAAGTGCTTCCGAACAGGAATATTCTCGGCGAGTATATCTTTTAGCGTGAGAAAAGTGGATGTTAAAGAATATCGACGAAAGATATTAAAAAAGTAATTCGACTGGTGAAACGAAGAATTTGAACTGGGCAATCATAACAGCTTTTGAGGATGCTTGGGAATTATTAGTTCTAGTGGGACACTTCAGTGTTAGGCTTCATGAGAGATTCTTCGATGCTTCGCTTCATGAGAGATACTCTCGGTTATGCGTAGCGTGACTCACTTGAATATCTTCTCACAGCTTGTGAGAGTCTTGTTACTAACGCTAGAGATCTGGATTGTAGTCAAAGAGGCAATGCTGCTCCCAGTTTATTGACAACAGCCGCTTTTGAATGCCGTTGCGAGAATGCTGCACACATCACATACACCACTTAGTAAAGGAAATGCACTTCATTACTGTCATAAAATATTCGTTTGCCCGTGTTCCGTTTGTCTCAAAGAAACAATTGAAACCCAGGAAATCGACACAGAGGACTGTTAATATAATCGGCTTCGTAACCTATTAATCTTTCCCAATTGTGTTTCTAAAGGTAATTGATATTTCAAAAGCTGCGGCATTGTCGCGACTGGAGCAGTGACCAGAAAATGTAGAATACATTTCTATTATTTCACGTCTATGGTCACAAACTTGTAGCTCCTCAGACTATTGGTTTCGTTCAGCAATGACCATCTTCAGATCTGCAGCAAAATATGGGCAAAACGTAAATACAACTAGTGGATTGTCTAAAGCTTAAACCAATAAAATACACCATGATGAAAAGTATTACTGACAGTGTGAAAATTGTGAGCTTTAAATATGGCGAGGCATAGCTATTTTATAAGAAACAAGTCCTAATATCCAGATTTTCACTCTGCAGCGGAGTGTGTGCTGATATGAAACTTCCTGGCAGATTAAAACTGTGCGCCCGACCGAGACTCGAACTCGGGACCTTTGCTTTTCGCGGGCAAGTGCTCTACCATCTGAGCTACCCAAGCACGACTCACGCCCGGTACTCACACCTTTACTTCTGCCTGTACCTCGTCTCCTACCTTCCAAACTTTACAGAAGCTCTCCTGCGAACCTTGCAGAATTAGCACTCCTGAAAGAAAGGATATTGCGGAGACATGGCTTAGCCACAGCCTGGGGGATGTTTCCAGAATGAGATTTTCACTCTGCAGCGGAGTGTGCGCTGATATGAAACTTCCTGGCAGATTAAAACTGTGTACCCGACCGAGACTCGAACTCGGGACCTTTTCCTTTCGCGGGTAAGTGCTCTACCATCTGAGCTACCGAAGCACGACTCACGCCCGGTACTCACAGCTTTACTTCTGCCAGTAAGTTTCATATCAGCGCACACTCCGCTGCAGAGTGAAAATCTCATTCTGGAAACATCCCACAGGCTGTGGCTAAGCCATGTCTCCGCAATATCCTTTCTTTCAGGAGTGCTAGTTCTGCAAGGTTGGCAGGAGAGCTTCTGTAAAGTTTGGAAGGTAGGAGACGAGGTACTGGCAGAAGTAAAGCTGTGAGTACCGGGCGTGAGTCATGCTTCGGTAGCTCAGATGGTAGAGCACTTGCCCGCGAAAGGCAAAGGTCCCGAGTTTGAGTCTCGGTGGGGCACACAGTTTTAATCTGCCAGGAAGTTTCAAGTCCTAATATACTGGAACCAATGTGGCACCGTCAAATACTAAACACGAAATCAGCCCCAGCATCGTCACACATGTAAAAATTATGATATACACGAGAGTCATCTTGCCAGCAGCGCTTCTGTTCGAAACAAACCGCCATACAGCAGCCACAAAATGTTTGTGTCGCAAGCTCGCCAGTGTCGGTATTGTCATCATCATCAGTTATCTGCTATATTAGCAGGTCCTTTGGCTCTCCATTTTCTGCGATCCATTGCTCCCTTCTTGAGGCTGCTGGATATTGTACCGCCCATCATGTCATCCAGTATCTGGAATCTCTTCCTTCCTCGCTTCCTTTTCCCTTCTACATAACCTTCTAAAATTGTTTTTATCAGTCCGTCACTCTTTCTTAATTTATGCCCAATCCAATTTCTTTTTCTTCTCTTTATTACATCTAGTAACTGTCTTTTCTCTCCCAATCTTCTCAGTACCTCTTCATTTTTTACTCTGTCCATCCAACTACTTCTTTCCATCTTCCGCCATGTCCAGATCTCAAAAGCCTCCAGCCTTTCTCTGTCTTTTTTCCTCATAGTCCATGTTTCAGCGCCATATAGAAGAACACTCCATACAAGACATTTTATGAGTCTCTTTCTGAGTTCTCTGTCCAGACCGCTGCAGAAGATTCTCCTTTTCTTATAAAACGCCTCTTTTGCCATTGCTATCCTTGTTTTAATTTCTGTGGTGCACTTGCGGTCGGTGTCTATCCTGCTTCCAAGATACTTAAAATTTTGCACCTGTTCTAGTGTTTCTCTATTCAGCACAATTTTTATTTCCTTATTTCCTCCTAGTGCCAATACTTTTGTTTTATTTGTGTTAATTTTCATTCCATATTTTTTCCGTTAGTTGCAATGGTGTTCACCAAATCCTGTAATTCTTTTCCCCTTGTGGCCAGAAGGACCATGTCATCAACATATATCAGACACCCTACTCTTCTTCCTCCAATTTCTACTCCTTTGTCATCTAATGAGCATTGGTCATTCATATTTTCCAAGTAGAGGTTGAAAAGAGTAGGTGATAAACAGCATCCTTGTCTTACTCCTTTTCCTACTCTGATCCAGTCTGTACGTTCTCCTCTCACTTTAACTGAAACTTTTTGATTAAGATATAATGAGTTTATAAGTCTTCTGGTTTTCCATTCCACTCTCTTTTCCCTCATTATAGTCGCCAGCTTGTCCCAAACCACACTGTCAAATGCCTTTTCTAGATCGATGAGGCACATATATAGGTCTCTTCCTTTTTCAATAAACCTTTCTCCCAAGATTCGTAGGAGCCCTATTTCATCTCTGGTGCCCGTATTCCGTCTAAAGCCAAACTGCTCCTCGCCAAGATTCTCCTCCATTACTTTTTCAAGTCTTTTATTGATTATTCTTAACATCACTTTGGCTGCATGTGAAATGAGGCTGATTGTCCTGTGCTCGCTGCATTTCTTGGTTCCTTGTTTTTTCGGTAATGGAATCATTACTGTTGTCAGAAAGTCCTCAGGCCATTCACCACTGTCATATATGTTATTACATAACCTCAATATTTCTCTTATTCCATCGTGGTTCAAGCATTTTAGTATTTCTCCCGGTATTGTATCTGTACCTACCGCTTTGCCATTTTTCATTGCAGCTATGGCAGACTTTACTTCTTCCATTATGATGGTCGCTCCTTTCTCGTCATCACTTACACTGTTGTGTGATTCAAGCTCCAGAGTTTCTGGTTTGCTATTTGTGTCATATAGCTCTTTTATATATTCTTCCCATCTCTGGAGGACATCGTCATGATCTTTGTACACTACCTCTTCGTCTTTACTCAAAATTTCCATAGTAGCACTTCCTGCTCTGTTTTGTTCCCATGTCATAGCCTTTACTCTGTTGTATAGTAAGTCGTATCTTCAATTCCTGTCCAGTTCTTCAATTTCATCACATTCCTCTTTTAGCCATTTTCTCCTAGCCTGCTCTGCTTCCCTTCGCAGTTCATTATTTAACCTTCGGTATATCTTTCTTGCATCTTCAGTGTTCTTGTTTTTCAATTTTCTTCTCTCCTCCATCTTGGAAATCATTTCTTGTGTGACCCATGGTTTTTTTGGCCTTTTCCCTTTTACATATCCTATATTTTACTGTCCTGTTTTAATGATTCCTTCTTTCAGCATATTCCAGTACTCGTTGGCATTATCAGGTGCTTCTTTGTCTCGTAATGTGTTTAGAAACTCCCGAGACAGCATTTCTGTAATTTGTTCTTTGTTGGATCTTATCTTCTCTAAATCCCACTTCTTCGCCATGGTCGTCTTCTTCAGTTTTTTCATTCTTATTTCTATTTCTGCCATAAGTAAGTTGTGGTCACTATTAATATCTGCACCTGGTAATGTGTGCACCTTCTTGATTCCATTCCTGTATCTTTCTTCTACCAGTATAAAATCGATTTGGTTTCTGTATTTATCCCCTGGTGATTTCCAAGTGTAGAGCCTCCTCTTGTGGTTCTTGAACCATGTGTTTGCCGCTATCAGCTGCCTTTCGCTGCAGAAGTCAATTAACCATTCACCTCTGTCATTTCTCTTTCCAAGACCATGACTGCCTACTATGTTTCCCTCTTTCCCTTCTCCCTCAATGGCGTTCCAGTCTCCCATTACTATTTTGCAGCATTTTTTATTTTCGTCCATTATTCTCTCTATTACATTGTACGTTTCCTCCACAATTTGGTCATCATGTTCTAAAGTTGGCATATACACCTGGACAATCAGTAAATCTTTTTGTGCTCCTTTCAGCCTTACACCAATAACCCGGTCATTTGCATAGTCTACATATTCCACACATTTAGCCAATTCCTTTGTCATAATCATTCCTACTCCATTAATTCCTTTTATTTCTCCTCCTGAGTAGTAGAATACATATTCATCTGACTGCAACTCTCCATGTCCATTCCATCTTACCTCAGCAACTCCTACGAGGTCCATATGATTCTTTTCCATCTCTCTTTTAAGGTTTTCTAGTTTTCCTGCTTCTAGCAGAGTTCTGACCTTCCAGGTACCAATTCTCGTTTTGATTTTTTGCCTCCTTTCAACATGAGAGGAAGCCATTTTTTGTGCATAAAATGGAGACTGCATTACGCAGGGAAGATAATCTGCTGTGGCATTCCGTTGCCTTCCGCAGTTCTGGAGGCCGCCCGTAACACGGGATACAGACGCCTTTTGCAGCCGCCCGCTCCGGGTCAGACACTGCATGAGAAGTATAGGTTAGAAAATGAAAGACCCCTAACCTTGTAGGCGTACACATATTCTTCAATGATAACTGCACGACGTAAAATAAAAATGGAGAAACGATCAATAAAGTCTATAGTGGGATTATACGGTGTAAAACTCATTACAATAATGAAATGCAATAAATTAAAACACAACAAAAGTCAGATTGTTAAAAAGGAAAATCTTAAGTGACAGTAATTCTGATACGTCCTAGTGGCGATATTTTAGGGAATGGTATAAACAACAGATAGTCTCCGGAGTTCACAGAATAATATAAAAATTACAAAACAAGTACGTAAAGAAGCCCAATGCATGGAAACAGTTTGCAGCAAATAATCAGCGTCCTGATATTCACTGGTTATTGTTCCAAAAAACCTCTTATCTGGCGAAGCAAAACAATTCCTTTTCTTGGAGTAGTGGTTCGTCTAACGCATTTAATGGCAGTCTATTTGTACGGTGAAGAAAAAAACTTTACTTTAATCACATTCCCATAACAGCCTCAAACAGTTCTTTTGCTATTACTTGTTACAATGAAATGTTAGTATTTTATGATAGACACACAACATCGAACTATCTGATTGCAACACAATACATTTGGGGCTTCATTTGCGCATTACGTGCCAGAGGCGATGACGCTAACCGTTTATGGAATGAACACAAGAGTTATCACACATTGGTTGATTTTTTTCCCAGTCAGCATGTCCGTGACAACAGAGAGCACAAAAATATTTGAGCCTTTTATTCTAGACAGATAATAATATTAAGAAAATGGTGACCAATAATAGAAACATTAACAAACAAAATGTGCCAAATTACGAAACACCTCTCAACAAGATATTACTATTGATTTTCCGTAGTTAATGTAAAGAGTGAAAAATTAATGTGTAGTGTACGAACTTTCAGCGTACTGCAGGTGAAAAATAGGTCAGCAACTTGTCTTATAAATGAAATAAACTGTCGTAACGTAGTCATAAGTTGCATTGAGAAGTATGTATTTTTATTTATTGATAGTGGCTAGTTTCGGACACCTGTGTCCATTTTCAGACCATTCGTGCTGTAAGTGCGACAAATACAGGCGGCAGCCCATGCACAGAAACTGCTTCTGCAGTAATCAGAGAAGTATATGGCCGACTTAACAACAGCAAATTACAACACATAGGACGGACATTAGGGAACTCAAGTCCGTCCTGTGTGGTGTAATTTGCTTATGTTAAGTCGGCCATATACTTCTCTGATTACTGCAGAAGCAGTTTCTGTGCACAGGCTATCGGCTGTGTCTGTCGTACAGCACGAATGGTTTGAAAATTGACACAGTTGTCCGAAACTATTCACCATAAAGATTTAATAAATGCATAAGGGAACTATTAACTGCTAACGCGGCTACCAGAAGTTGTTTCAAAGATTTTAATAGTTTTTTTTTAATTTTTTAAAAAATATTTCTATTATGTATCTGAGTTGTGGGTGCCCAATCGATAAAACAATATGTTCTGTAACTATGTGCAGATGTCTTACGACCCTTGATGAAAAGCAGGACCGTCCACATTTTTCCGCTCGCTAGATGCCGTTCGTTGCTCTAGCGAACTACGATAAACCGCTGCTATAAGGGGAGCGAATTCTCTGGCGTAATCTCTGTAGAATCTTACAGATATCTCATCTGGGCGAGATGCCTTTACTCTACAAAGCGATATTAATTGTTTTTCTATTTGCGCGATCAGCTATATCAATATTTGTTCAAATGGTTCAAATGGCTCTGAGCACTATGGGACTTAACTTCTGAGGTCATCAGTCCCGTAGAACTTAGAACTACTCAAACCTGACTAACCTAAGGACATCACACACATCCATTCCCGAGGCAGGTTTCGAACCTGCGACCGTAGCGGTCGCGCTGTTCCAGACTGTAGCGCCTAGAACCGCTCGGCCACATCAGCGGGCTATCAATATTTGTCATGATTGAAAGGAGGTTTTTTTCTGTTTCTGTGCAATTATCGTCACTGAGTGAGTGAATAGATGATTTCTAACCGCTTACTGGTTTTAGGTAACACCAAAACCTCTTAGGCCTTTTTTCAGATCGCTTGACGAAATTTTATTTCCAGTCAATGAACGCTTCTCTCTTTGCTCCCCTTACACTCACTTTTGCTTCGTGCAGCTTTTGCTTGTCAGCTTCTTTTGAAACTGTGATGAAGTCCTCTTTCCTTAGTTAGCAGTTTTCTAACACGACTATTAAACCAAGATATTTTCCATCCTTTAAGACATTGTTCTGGACGTACTTCTTCTGTTAATCTACGCGCAAATATTTAAGTTTTGCAATGCCGTGCGCAGTTCACACCCTCTTTGAGTCGTTGGATGTCATTTATGACGTTGTTCGCGCCACGCAGTACAAAGCACTGTGAAAGCAGCAGAACCTCTCTTATTGCACGCTGGTGCGTTACCACTTTAATGCGGCTGACAGCTACTGGTTTTACGGAAATTGCGTTTTCATTTTATATGCCGCAGTATTTCTGTGTTACGTACTTAGATGGTAATTTTTCTAAAACTGAGATAATTCAGTTTCCATTTTGCAGCTGATACGCTACGATTCACACCATATCGTCCATGAAATCAGATTTTCTATAAATGAAAACGCTTTAAATTCCATTGAATTTTAGTTCAGTCCATGTATTGGAAACTGCACTTCAGTCGAGTATTTTATGTGATTACTCAATTTTTGATTCGCAGTCGTAAATGGTGGAACACGCTCTGCCTCAAATAAAACATGCAAAATATAGCCCAATTTGTTGGCTGTTGTGAGCACCACAGTGCATTAATAGTTATCCAGCTCTCGTTTGTGTTTCCATCTAGGAGTTACTGTGCTGAACCTGAAAAAATTCAATACAGAACTGCGGAGTTAACTCAAATTAACTGGCGTGTATGCAGTGCGACTGTAACGTCACTCTTTCGTGTCCTACACTAATTTCCATCGTTGTGCATACATAGGAAAAGAAATCCACTACTGGACAGCTACACTATTGATGACGTACAACGGGAGACAGCACCTGCCGTAAAATATCTACGCGTAACTATCCAGAGCGATCTTACGTGGAATGACAACATAAAACAGATTGTGGTAAAAGCAGATACCAGCTTGAGATTCACTGGAAGAATCTTAAGGAAATGTAACTTATGCACGAAAGAAGTGGCTTAAACGGCGCTTGTTCGCCCGATTCTTGAGTGTTGGTCATCTATCTGGGATCCCTATCAAGTAGGACTGGTAGAGGAGATAGAGAACATGCAATGAAGAGCGCCGAGTTTCGTCGTAAATCATTTATCTTGTTTTCAGAATTTATTTTCACTCTTCAGCGCAGCGTATGCTGATCGGGAATTTGCTGTCTGATTGAAAGCATCTGCCAGGTTTTCGAGTGCTGGTCTGGCACGTACCTTTAATCTACCAGAAAGTTTCAGATCAATGCACATTCCATTGCAGAGTCAACATTCATTCTGGAAACAACCCCCAACCCCCAAGCTGAGCCATATATCCGTAATATCATGTCTTACGCAAATGCTATTCCCGATAGGTATGTAGGAGAACTTATGTTAAGATTGGAGGGTTTGAGGTGTACTGGCAGAAATAAAACTGTAATGGCGGGTCGTCAGAGCACTTGCCCGCGAAAGGCACAGGTCGTAGCTAAGAGGAAGTTTCTACATTCCTGGAAATTGAAATAAGAACATCGTGAATTCATTGTCCCAGGAAGGGGACACTTTATTGACACATTCCTGGGATCAGATACATCACATGATCACACTGACAGAACCACAGGCACATAGACACAGGCAACAGAGCATGCACAATGTCGGCACTAGTACAGTGTATATCCACCTTTCGCAGCAATGCAGGCTGCTATTCTCCCATGGAGACGCTCGTAGAGATGCTGGATGTAGTCCTGTGGAACGGCTTGCCATGCCATTTCCACCTGGCGCCTTAGTTGGACCAGCGTTCGTGCTGGACGTGCAGACCGCGTGAGACGACGCTTCATCCAGTCCCAAACATGCTCAATGGGGGACAGATCCGGAGATCTTGCTGGCCAGGGTAGTTGACTTACACCTTCTAGAGCACGTTGGGTGGCACGGGATACATGCGGACGCGCATTGTCCTGTTGGAACAGCAAGTTCCCTTGCCGGTCTAGGAATGGTAGAACGATGGGTTCGATGACGGTTTGGATGTACCGTGCACTATTCAGTGTCCCCTCGACGATCACCAGTGGTGTACGGCCAGTGTAGGAGATCGCTCCCCACACCATGATGCCGGGTGTTGGCCCTGTGTGCCTCGGTCGTATGCAGTCCTGATTGTGGCTCTCACCTGCACGGCGCCAAACACGCATACGACCATCATTGGCACCAAGGCAGAAGCGGATCTCATCGCTGAAGACGACACGTCTCCATTCGTCCCTCCATTCACGCCTGTCGCGACACCACTGGAGGCGGGCTGCACGATGTTGGGGCGTGAGCGGAAGACGGCCTAACGGTGTGCGGGACCGTAGCCCAGCTTCATGGAGACGGTTGCGAATGGTCCTCGCCGATACCCCATGAGCAACAGTGTCCCTAATTTGCCGGGAAGTGGCGGTGCGGTCCCCTACGGCACTGCGTAGGATCCTACGGTCTTGGCGTGCATCCGTGCGTCGCTGCGGTCCGGTCCCAGATCGACGGGCACGTGCACCTTCCGCCGACCACTAGTGACAACATCGATGTACTGTGGAGACCTCACGCCCCACGTGTTGAGCAATTCGGCGGTACGTCCACCCGGCCTCCCGCATGCCCACTATATCATGGGGTGGCGGTATGGACATATTGAGATGGCGGTAGTATCGTGTGCACGTGGTATAAGAGATCAGTGCGCTGCCGGAGCTGTCATTTGTACTGCGAATAAGTCTCCGACGTCGTTATGGCCGCACGACGGGACTTGGCTCTAAGCACTATGGGACTTACCATCTCAGGTCATCAGTCCCTTAGACTTGTTGTGGTCTTCAGTCCTGAGACTGGTTTCACGCAGCTCTCCATGCTACTCTATCCTGAGCAAGCTTCTTCATCTCCCAGTACCTACTGCAACCTACATCCTTCTGAATCTGTTTAGTGTATTCATCTCCAGGCTGCCCTCCAATACTAAATTGGTGATCCGTTGATGCCTAAGACTATGTCCTAACAACCGATCCCTTCTTCTGGTCAAGTTGTGCCACAAATTTATCTTCTCCCCAATTCTATTCAATACCTGCACATTAGTTATGTGATCTACCCATCTAATCTTCAGCATTCTTCTGTAGCACCACAATTCTAAAGCTTCTATTCTCTTCTTGTCTAAGCCATTTACCGTCCACGTTTCATTTCCATACATAGCTACACTCCACTATACTCCATAGAAATACTTTCAGAAACGACTTCCTGACACTTAAATCTATTACTCGATGTTAACAAATTTCTCTTCTTCACAAACGCTTTCCTTGCCATTGTCAGTCTACGTTTTGTATCCTCTCTACTTCGACCATAATCTGTTATTTTGCTCCTCAAATAGCAAAACTCCTTTACTGCTTTAAGCGTCTCATTTCCTAATCTAATACCCTCAGCATCACCCGATTTAATTCGACTACATTACATTATCCTCGTTTAGCTTTTGTTGGTGTTCATCTTATATCATCCTTTCAAGACCCTGTCCATTCCGTTCTACTGCTCTTCCAAGTCCTTTGCTGTCTCTGCCAGAATTACAATGTCATCGGCGGACCTCAAAGTTTTTATTTCTTCTCCAGCGATTTTAATACCTACTCCGAATTTTTCTTTTGTTTCCTTTACTGCTTGCTCAATATATATGTATTGAATAACATCAGGCATAGGCTACAACCCTGTCTCACTCCCTTCCCTAGACTTAGAACTAGTTAAGGGGCTCCGGAACGCCCTATACTTGCAATGTTAAAATAACGCTTATAAATTACATCTTTCCTCACAAAGTATTTGAGGTAGTAAGTTGAACTTTTTACAGATTATTTATTGGAATATGGGCTACAACTTAACACAGGGATTTTACAAAATTGTAGTTCAGTTATTAAAGATTATTTTTTTTCACTTGTAATGAAAATTCACAACATTTTTTTGCAATTTTTTATTTATATATTCAAAAATATACAGTTTTTTGGAAAAAGGCTGTGTTAAATTATGCATAAGGTACTGTGTAACATTTACTGAAAGTTTGAAACAAATATGTTTGGAAGATCCTTAGAAAACATGTCATTAGTATGAGAAAATAAAACTTTGGGAATCGAGCGACAAAGACTGGATTAACTTTTTAGTGCACTCCAGGTCCATAGGATGGATTATCTTCATCCTCTGCAAACTCCTCCTCCAGCTTCATCTTGTTCCTTCTCCTGTTTACTCTTGCTTGTATTTCTAGACTCTTTACAGCCCTGTCTGCAGCCCGAAGGCGTTCCTTGTCTAAAGCAAGCATCGCTCGTACCATGTTAGAACCTATCTTCATTCCCATATTTCTAAATACCTTGCACCTTACAATGTTGCCATCATTGAAAGTCGCAACAGCAACTTTACTTTTACTCATTATTATACTTCAACAAAACAGAGACTCAAGAAACAGAATTAATTACGAATATTTTCGAGTTAACGACAGAGTAAATAAACACGAAACAATTGACAATCACACCAGCGATATATATTGAACCATCACAGGTTAGCCGCAACACATACTTTATATCACATCACTAAAATGTACCTGATGAACACGGACGTTAATAGTAACACCATTTGACAGCAGTTTAATAGCGCCACAGTGGGTCACGCCCATGCAGAACACATTTCAAAAAAAAATTTAAAAATAGTTGTAGTCTTCGGAATTGAATAAATTATACAGGGTGATTCAAAAAGAATACCACAACTTTAGGAATTTAAAACTCTGCAACGACAAAAGGCAGAGCTAAGCACTATCTGTCGGCGAATTAAGGGAGCTATAAAGTTACATTTAGTTGTACATTTGTTCGCTTGAGGCCCTGTTGACTAGGCGTCAGCATCAGTTGATGCTAAGATGGCGACCGCTCAACAGAAAGCTTTTTGTGTTATTGAGTACGGCAGAAGTGAATCGACGAGAATCCGCGGGAAACAACTCTGTATGAACGTGACTCGCCTAAGGTGAGCGTTTTCTGTGCCATTTCAGCCAATAAAGTTTTTGGTCCCTTTTTCTTCGAAGGTGCTACTGTAACTGGACTACAGTATCTGGAGATGTTAGAGAATTGACTGTTCGCTCAGCTCGAACAAGAAGCACAACAATTCATATTTCAGCAGGATGGAGCGCCACCACATTGGCACTTATCTGTCCGTAACTACCTGAACGTCAACTACCCGAGGCGATGGATCGGCCGCCAGGCAGCCCGTGACAGAGCACTTCATCACTGGCCTCCAAGAAGCCCTGATCTTACCCCTGGCGATTTTTTCTTATGGGGGTATGTTGAGGATATGGTGTTTCGGCCACCTCTCCCAGCCACCATTGATGATTTGAAACGAGAAATAACAGCAGCTATCCAAACTGTTACCCCTGATATGCTACAGAGAGTGTGGAACGAGTTGGAGTATCGGTTTGATATTGCTCGAGTGTCTGGAGGGGGCCATATTGAACATCTCTGAACTTGTTTTTGAGTGAAAAAAAAACCTTTTTAAATACTCTTTGTAATGATGCATAACAGAAGGTTATATTATGTTTCTTTCATTAAATACACATTTTTAAAGTTGTGGTATTCTTTTTGAATCACCCTGTATATCTATTAAAAGGTAATAGTCTGCAGATTCAGAAAACGCAAAAAAGTAAAAATTGAACTTTTCATGATTTTGAGCCTTTCCGGAGCCCCTTAAACCTAACTAACTTAAGGACCTCACACGCACATCCATACCCGAGGCAGGATTCGAGCCTGCGACCGTAGCAGCATCGCATTTCCGGACTGAAGCGCCTAGAACCGCTCGGTCACAGCGGCCGACACGACGGTAATTAACAGACTTTGAACTCGGATTGGTAGTTAGAGCTAGACGCACGGGACATTCCATTTCGGAAATCGTTAGGGAATTCAATATTCCGAGACCCACAGTATCCAGAGTGTGCCGAGAATACCAAATTTCAGGCATTACCTCTCACCACGGACAACGCAGTGGCCAACGGCCTTCACTTTACGACCGACAGCAGCGGCGTTTGTGTGGACTTGCCAGTGCTAACAGGCAAGCAACACCGTGAGAAATAGAAGAAAAAGTCAATGTGCAACGTACGACGAACGTATCCGACAGGCCAGTGCGGCGAAATCTGGAGTTAATGCGCTATGGCAGCGGACGACGGAGGCGAGTGTCTTTGTTTATTTGTTTGTTTGTTTGTTTGTTTTTTCATTTACACGTCAAGTTCCGCAGAACCAAATTGAGGTGTAAATCTCCAAGATCATGGAACATGCCAGTACGTGAAATTACAACATCAAAGTAATAACAGATAAGAGTAAAATGTTTATGAACCAGAAAAAGTCAAGCCATAAGTTTAAGTAAACGCAATCAACAGTACTACAAGAATCAGCTTTATTTTTCAAGGAACTCCTCGACGGAATAGAAGGAGTGACCCATGAAGAAACTATTCAGTTTCGATTTGGAACGGCATGCGTTACTGCTAAGATTTTTTAAGTCGAACAGTAGCTTATTGGAAAGGGATGCAGCAGTAAACTGCACACCTTTCTGCAAAAGATTTAAGGAAGTCCGACCCAAATGCAGGTTTGATTTCTGCCGAGTATTAACTGAGTGGAAATTGCTTTTTCTTAGGAGCAAGCTAATATTGTTAACAAGAAATTACAGTAAAGATATTTATGTTGAGAGGCCAATGTCAAAATACCCAGACTAGTGAACAGGGGTCGACAAGAGGTTCGTGAACGTATCCGAACCGCCCGCTCCTGAGCCAAAAATATCCTTTTAGAATGGGAAGAGATACCCAAAAATATAATACCATACGACAATGGGCTACTGCAGCTTGATTGTGACTACTACTAACATTTTGATATAATTCCTGCTTTCGTCTATATAATATCCTTATCCCACTAGTCAGCCACCCGGTGTGCCTATTACTGCTAGCATCCCATTTAGAACGGTCTAATGGAAAGCAGCTCTCAAAGGACATGAGAAATACGTTACGGAAAGCATCATATTTATCATCTACGTTATCGGCACTATAAACATTCTGCCACTCTTGTTCCTTGACAAGGTTTAAAAAACTCTCTATTGCTGTTGGATTAACTTTCCTACATAATTTGTAATTATATGTGACATTTATTTCAGTACAAAAGCCTTTTAGTGTTAAAATTTGTGCATCATGGTCTGAAAGGCCATTCACACTTTTACTAACAGAATGCCCTTCTAGTAATGAAAAATGAATAAAAAATATTGTCTATGGCTGTGCTGCTGTTCCCCTGCACCCTAGTTGGAAAAAACACAATCTGCATCATCATACGAATTATGAGATCTACGAACATCCTTTTTTCTTGCACCATGATATGTAAAATTTATATTGAAGTCACCAGATATAACTAATTTCTGATAGTTCCTACAAAGTGAAGCAAGAGTCGTCTTTAGCTTGAGCAGAAATGCTCTGACGTCAGAGCTAGGGGACCTATAAAGAACAACAATTCGAAGTTTACTTTCACTAAATTCAACTGCCCTCACACAACTTTCAAAAATCTGTTAAGTGCAGTGCCGTGACATGTCTATGGACTGAAATGGAAATGCTAACACGACATGGCCTGCATGATCTGTCCTGGGCACGTAAACATATCGGTTGGATCCAAGACTACTGAAGTACCGTGACTTGGGCAGATGAGACCCGATTTCAGTCGGTAAAAGACGGTGGTAGGGTTCGATCTGCCACAGACCCTACGATGCCATGGGCCCAAGTTGTCAACAAGGCAGTACACTAGCTGGTAGTGGCTCCATAACGGTATGGTCTGTGTTTACAAGGTATGAATTGGATCCTCTGGTCCAACTGGACCGATCATTGACTAGATATGGTTATGTTAGGCTACTTGGGGCCCATTTCCAGGCATTCGTGGACTTCATGTTTCGAAACAAGAATGGAATTTTCATGGGTGACAATGGGCCATGTCAGCGGGCAACAGTTGTTCGCGATTGGTTTGAAGAACGTTATGGACAGTCTTGAGTGAATGATTTGGCCATCCAGATCGACTACCATGAATCCCATGGAACAGTTATGGGACATGATCGAGGTGTCAGTTCGTGCACGAAATGTTGCACCAGCAATATTTCCGCAGTTATGAACAGCTACAGATGTAGCATGGCTCAATATATCTTCTGGGGACTGCTGTACTACGCCGACACGATATCCCATGATTATTGTCACCTCAGATTCTAATCTACAACGTACACTTAATTTGCTTATTACTCTGTAATTTTGATGTAACGTTCTGTCCCTCATCTTCAAAAAAGTAACAAGAGGCGCACAAGTAGTACAGGGTTATTACAAATGATTGAAAAGATTTCACAGTTCTACAATAACTTTATTATTTGAGATATTTTCACAATGCTTTGCATACACATACAAAAACTCAAAAAGTTTTTTTTGGCATTCACAAATGTTCGATATGTGCCCCTTTAGTGATTTGGCAGACATCACGCCGATAATCGAGTTCCTCCCACACTCGGCGCAGCATGTCCCCATCAATGAGTTCGAAAGCATCGTTGATGCGAGCTCGTAGTTCTGGCACGTTTCTTGGTAGAGGAGGTTTAAACACTGAATCTTTCACATAACCCCACAGAAAGAAATCTCATGGGGTTAAGTCGGGAGAGCGTGGAGGCCATGACATGAATTGCTGATCATGATCTCCACCACGACCGATCCATCGGTTTTCCAATCTCCTGTTTAAGAAATGCCGAACATCATGATGGAAGTGCGGTGGAGCACCATCCTGTTGAAAGATGAAGTCGGCGCTGTCGGTCTCCAGTTGCGGCATGAGCCAATTTTCCAGCATGTCCAGATACACGTGTACTGTAACGTTTTTTTCGCAGAAGAAAAAGGGGCCGTAAACTTTAAACCGTGAGATTGCACAAAACACGTTAACTTTTGGTGAATTGCGAATTTGCTGCACGAATGCGTGAGGATTCTCTACCGCCCAGATTCGCACATTGTGTCTGTTCACTTCACCATTAAGAAAAAATGTTGCTTCTTCACTGAACACAAGTTTCGCACTGAACGCATCCTCTTCCATGAGCTGTTACAACCGCGCCGAAAATTCAAAGCGTTTGACTTTGTCATCGGGTGTCAGGGCTTGTAGCAATTGTAAACGGTAAGGCTTCTGCTTTAGCCTTTTCCGTAAGATTTTGCAAACCGTCGGCTGTGGTACGTTTAGCTCCCTGCTTGCTTCATTCGTCGACTTCCGCGGGCTACGCGTGAAAGTTGCCCGCACGCGTTCAACCGTTTCTTCGCTCACTGCAGGCCGACCCGTTGATTTCCCCTTACAGAGGCAGCCAGAAGCTTTAAACTGCGCATACCATCGCCGAATGGAGTTAGCAGTTGGTGGATCTTTGTTGAACTTCGTCCTGAAGTGTCGTTGCACTGTTATGACTGACTGGTGTGAGTGCATTTCAAGCACGACATACGATTTCTCGGCTCCTGTTGCCATTTTGTCTCACTGCGCTCTCGAGCGCTCTGGCGGCAGAAACCTGAAGTGCGGCTTCAGCCGAACAAAACTTTTATGAGTTTTTTTACGTATCTGTAGTGTGTCGTGACCATATGTCAATGAATGGAGCTACAGTGAATTTATGAAATCGCTTCAATCATTTGTAATAGCTCTGTATTAAGACACAGTGTACGGTGCTTGTTGTCCAATATGTGCCCGGCTACGGGCTGCTAGGGGAGCTACGCATCGAGTGGCAGCGATGAATCGCTCTGGGAAGTTGGTGTGGGCGTGGTGAGCCGAGAGAGCCGCTCTGCCGGCGATGAGCCCCCCCCCCCCCCACTGCCCCCCACCACCCTTTCTCACCGGCGAGGGCCCTGCGGTCTCCAGACAATCCCCCGGCGCTACAGGCGGTCGCCCGCCCTCGGCCTTCAGCCAAAGGCCGGCTCAGCTCAGACTGCCGGCTTGCGGTGGAGCGCGCCGTCCATGTGTGTGTGTGTGTGTGTGTGTGTTTGCCCTGAAGCCCACAGCTCTGTACCTGCCCTCTCGGCTTCTGCGGCCATCATCCCGACAGCAACAGTACAGCACAGCCCTGGCGCCGGAAACTATCTCTGCCCAAACTCATGCGAGTATACTGAGAAGGACGGAAACTTCTGCCAGCCCGCATCTCGTGGTCGTGCGGTAGCGTTCTCGCTTCCCACGCCCGGGTTCCCGGGTTCGATTCCCGGCGGGGTCAGGGATTTTCTCTGCCTCGTGATGGCTGGGTGTTGTGTGCTGTCCTTAGGTTGGTTAGGTTTAATTAGTTCTAAGTTCTAGGCGACTGATGACCTCAGCAGTTGAGTCGCATAGTGCTCAGAGCCATTTGAGCCAAACTTCTGCCAAGCGACAAAGAAAAATTACTGCACCATCAACGTTGCTCCAACTGAAAGGACGCGTTATGCCTTAAATACACTACTGGCCATTAAAATTGCTACACCACGAAGATGACGTGCTACACACGCGAAATTTAACCGACAGGAAGAAGACGCTGTGATATGTAAAATTATTAGCTTTTCAGAGCATTCACACAAGGTTGGCGCCGGTGGCGACACCTACAACGTGCTGGCATGAGGAAAGTTTCCAACCGATTTCTCATACACAAACAGCAGTTGACCGGCGTTGCCTGGTGAAACGTTGTTGTGATGCCTCAGGTAAGGAGGAGAAACGCGTATCATCACGTTTCCGACTTTGATGAAGGTCAGATTGTAGCCTAACGCGAATGCGGTTTATCGTATCGCGACATTGGTGCTCTCGTTGGTCGAGATCCAAAGACTGTTAGCAGAATATGGAATCGGTGGGTTCAGAAGGGTAATACGGAACGCCGTGCTGGATCCCAACGGCCTCGTATCACTAGCAGTCGACATCACAGGCATCTTATCCGCATGGCTGTAACCTATCGTGCAGCCACGTCTCGATCTCTGAGTCAACAGATGGGGACGTTTGCAAGACAACAATCATCTGCACGAACAGTTCGACGACGTTTGCAGCAGCATGGACTTTAAGCTCGGAGACCATGGCTCCGGTTACCCTTGACGCTGTATCACAGACAGGAGCGCCTGCAATGGTGTACTCATCGACGAACCCGGGTGCACGAATGTCAAAACGTCGTTTTTTTCGGATGAATCCAGGTTCTGTTTACAGTATCACAATGGCCGCATCCGTGTTTGGCGACATCGCGGTGAATGCACATTGGAAGCGTGTATTCGTCATCGCCATACTGGCATATCACCTGGCGTGATGGTATAGCGTGCCATTGGTTACACGTCTCGTTCACCACTTGTTCGCACTGACGGCACTTTGTACAGTGGACGTTATATTTCAGATGTCTTACGACCCGTGGCTCTACCCTTCATTCGATCCCTGCGAAAGCCAACATTTCAGCACGATATTGCACGACAGCATGTTGCAGGTCCTGTACGGGCCTCTCTGGGTACAGAAAATGTTCGACTGCAGCCCTGGCCAGCACATTCTCCAGATTTCTCACCAATTGAAAACGTCTGGTCAATGGTGGCCGAGCAACTGGCTCGTCACAATACGCCAGTCACTACTCTTGATGAACTGTGTTATCGTGTTGAAGCTGCATGGGCAGCTGTATCTCTAAACGCCATCGACTCAATGCCCAGGCGTATCAAAGCTGTTACTACGGCCAGAAGTGGTTGTTCTTGGTACTGATTTCTCAGGATCTATGCACCAAAACTGCGTGAAAATGTAATCACATGTCAGTTCTAGTATAATATATTTGTCCAATGAATACCCATTTTCATCTGCATTTCTTCGGTGTAGCAATTTTAATGGCCAGTAGTGTACAAACTTCTCTTTGAACAGTGCTCCCAAATCTTATTGGAAAATAAGGCTGATGTTGAACAAAACAGTCTCAGACCGCTTACTGCATCCATTGTGGGCGAATCCCCAAGCTTTTACGATTATTACCATCGTCTTTGTCAGGAGCAGTTGAAGACGATGGCGGTAATCGTCGAAAGCTTGAGATCTTACTCAGAACTCATGCAGCAAAAAGTGCGAGAATACTTTATTCAAGAGGATCTTGAAATTAATTTAGTTCTGAAAACACTGTTAATAAACACTCCATCTCCTTGTCTTCTTATTCTTCTTATTTATAAGGATCAGAATCTTCATCAACGGCAGAGGAATCATCATGATCTTCACCTTCAGTGGTCACAATGATAATGATCAATGATCTTCTTCTTCTTGTCCGTCCACTTCAAGGGGTAGGGTCCTGTGTCAGAATAACAGTAACCATTATAACATTTTATTTCTGACTTTTTCGCACTATGTTCACTAGCGTACCAAACATCATCTGACACTCAATTTACTTAATTTTCAGTATGGTAGGTTATGTCGCAGTTTAAGAAATTCAAATGACAGATTCGTTCTGAACGATAACCGGCCAAAATGAAGTAAGAAAAAAATGTCTGTTGCATACTACGAGTACATGTCCGATGTTCATGCAGTCAAACTTCGACAAAAATGTGATGACGTTTTTACGTATCACTTCTTTACTACTGGCTGTATTAGCAATGCAGTTTTCAAACAATATCCACATGTACAACCGAATGTATCTGAAAAATAATATCATTGTCGACAGTTACTTTAGGAGCTATGACGTTATAGAGATTTAGACGAGTGTGAAAACAGTTTACACTTCAAAAACCGCGCAGCGAAACTTGACCATCAGGCATTGTGTTATAACTTATTACATCTTTACTACTAACTCTATTCGCAACGCAGTTTGCAGACAGTATCCAAACAGAGCACTGAATGTGTCTGCAGAATTGTATCATTGTACGACACATAGTCCAGTTGGTGTGCTGAATGGCAGCTAAAAAGTGTGGAAAAATGTAAGCTAATACGGATGGGTAGGAAGAAGAAATTTGAAATGTTCTGATACAGTATTACCAGTGTCCTGCTTGACACAGTGTGTGTGTGTGAAATCTTATGGGACTTACCTGCTAGGGTCAGCAATCCCTAAGCTTACACACTACTTAACCTAAATTATCCTAAGGACAAACACA
This sequence comes from Schistocerca cancellata, assembly GCF_023864275.1. Taxonomy (NCBI): domain Eukaryota; kingdom Metazoa; phylum Arthropoda; class Insecta; order Orthoptera; family Acrididae; genus Schistocerca; species Schistocerca cancellata. Next base: position 1,259,699,388 of record NC_064626.1, read on the forward strand.
CACACACCCATGCCCGAAGGAGGACTCGAACCTCCGCCGGGACCAGCCGCACAGCCCATGACTGCAGCGCCTCAGACCGCTCGGCTAATCCCGCGCGGCGCTTGACACAGTAAAGTCGTTTAAATATCTGGGCGTGAAGTTCGAAAGCAATATGAAATGGAGCTAGCATGTGAGAGCTGTGGTAGGGAAGGCGAATTGCCGACTTCAGTTGACTCGCAGACTTTCAGGAAAGAATGGTTCACCTGTAAAGGAAACTGTATATAAGACGCTGGTGGACCTATTCTTGAATACTGCTCGAGTGTTTCGGATATGTAACAGGTCGGACTGGACGAATATATCAAAGAAATTCATTAGCGGGCTGCCAGGTTAGTTACCGGTAGGTTCGAACAACATGTAAGTGTTACGGAGATGTTTGAGGAACTTAAATGTGAATCCCTGGAGAAAAGGCGATGTTCTTTTTGAGAATCACTATTGAGAAAATTTGGATAACCAGCATCTGAAGCGACTGCGAAATGACTACTGCTGGCACCATACAGTGCTCTTAAGAACCACGAAGATAATATACGACAAATTATAGCTCATAAGGAGACATGTAATTAGTCGTTTTTCCTTCGCTATATTCGCGAGTGGAACAGGAAAAGAAATGACCATAGTGGCCGGCACGAAGGTCATCTCGCCTTCTTACAGCAATGACAGTTTTTTTTACTGGTCATTTCAAATGTTCATAAAAATAGAAAAAAATATTGGGCAACACTATTTTTAGTCTAGAATATGGTGAAGCACTTTCTAAAGGAAAATTTTCACTAGCTGATAGGAAAATAATGAAAACTAACGTTACAAGAAATTTCAGAATAAAATAATATTTACTTCAACCTGTGGTAGTAACAGAATCACTAACGTAATTGAACTGACAAAAATCCTGAAAGTTTACAGATGCATATGCTGCGTCTTTTATTTCGGAAACATAAAAGTATTCTAAGATAAAAAATAAAATATTATAAGAGGTGTGAAACTGTGCCGACTGCGTAGCGAAAAATGTAGTCGTTGACGAATTTTCGTTCTGTAGGACTGCGAAGAAACTTCCCGCGAGAAAGTTCTTAAGAAAACTACAAAATTATTTTTGGTAACATTTCAGACATCATTATTTCATCGTATCACGTACAGAGGCAAATTACTTTCGCGATATTCCGTACGCAGCAGTACGTGCGTCGTTGTACGCCGTCGCTAACAGTTTTTGTTCGGACGGCTCGCTTTAATACGACCGAGAATATTCCCTACTTCCCGAAAATATTTTACTGGCTGCTAATACATTTCCTTCGTCATTGCATCCATCTCCCAAAAAGCCAATATACACTACGCAAAAGTAATTGTAGTTATTTTGAAGCCAATATTTTCACTGAAGTCGAGCAAAATAGTTGTTCGAAAGGTTTTGTGAAACCCAAGTTTTATCAAAATTTGCTGTAAGCCTATTATTCTCAGCACTCAGTACGTGCTTTGTACACAAATACCTCGTTCTTACTATTGCAATGTCGCTGCCTTGTGTTACAAATTTCGTCCATCATTACAGTTTCTGAATTGAAAACCAAGTAGACGGAGAAGACAGTGCATTGAAGTGACTCGCCAGAATAATCAGTTTTATCAGGAAAATTACCCTGTATTTCTGTAACCGTTCAATACTACCCACTGTCATACTAAACTAATACAATTGAACGTTCTAGCTCTTTGTAAAAGTCGTCAAACCTCATGGATTTCTGTGCTCTGCTCAGAGAATCAGAATAGGTACTAGGACTGTTCTGGTATTACAGCCGATACGGAAGCACCACAACGTTTTTGTCATTTTATGAACTGCATTACCCGTACTACGAGACAGCCAGTAAATCCTTCTTTGAAAAAAAGTAGTTAAATTTCGAATTTACAAGTAAATCGAATGCAGTAAGATTATATCCGAATGTAAAGACATTCGATACAGCTTTTTAGGAAAAACTTTTGTTAATTAATGCAGAATTGACAATCTTATTTTAATTGACAGCTGTTGTCCAGTAAACTAGTCGCCACCACTTGTCATAAATTTATCGGACGTCTACAATAAGGGAAAAACTTTCGCAATATGTCCTATATAACTGAAATGAATAGACAAACATTTAAATCAGGCCAGCTTTTCACATAGACGGCAATTACCTAAAGTGAAGGATCTTCTGGCTCCTTGTCTTCACTGTCGTGTGTTTGAGCCTGTTGTATCATCACAGATTCCTCTATGGTTTCTCTGAAAACCTGGTTCGAGAAATCAGTTGCTTGCGATGCTTCTGCATGTTTTTCGCACCTCTCCCAGTCCTGTTGAGTAACATTGTCAAGAGCTTCGTGTGTTAGCTTCTCGACATCAGCAAGTTTGAAAGTAATATTTCTTTTCGCTATTTCTCGCTTCACTTGGGCCCATATCCGTACAATGGGATTATACTGTCAATGATACGGTGGTAGACGTACCACTTGGTGTCCAATTTTGTTTGCCTGTTGGTCTAATTCGTAAGTCTTTTTGGCACCTACGATTTCTTCCTTAGACAGTAGTTGAGTCTCTGTTTCATCGACTGAAAATGAAACATTCTTCCTCTTTAACAACTCCCTAGTATCTACCTTGCGTCAATTTGAACGTGGCAGCTTCTCTATCTGAATGGAGTGGTAGATTCACCCTTCTTCCAGAGCAGAAAGCAGTCGAATATACCCATTCTTAAAAACTTCTCCATTCATTTCTGAATGGTAATCGGATTGGCAAGAAGTTTTACCAATACGAAAAACAAGTTTGGCCTCTGGTATGAAACCTGTGGTTAATGAACCAGCGTGGGCGATGACTGATTGGCCACCTCTACCAGTAGGCATTTTCAAACCGCCGTTTCATTTGGAGTCGTGCCATATACGAGGTGCATTCAAGTTCTAAGGCCTCCGATTTTTTTTCTCCAGACCGGAAAGAGATACAAACATACGCATTATTTTAAAATGAGGCCGCGTTCATTGTCAATACGTCAATACGTCCCAGAATGGCAGCACCGTACGGCAGATGGAATTTTACCGCCAGCAGCGACAGTGAGAACTGTTTTAAATACTTAAAATGGCGACGTTTTCCTTCCTTGAACAGCGTGCAATCATTCGTTTTCTGAATTTGCGTGGTGTGAAACCAATTGAAATCCATCGACAGTTGAAGGAGACATGTGGTGATGGAGTTATGGATGTGTCGAAAGTGCGTTTGTGGGTTTGACAGTTTAATGAAGGCAGAACATCGTGTGACAACAAACCGAAACAACCTCTGGCTCGCAGAAGCCGGTCTGACAACATGATCGAGAAAGTGGAGAGAATTGTTTTGGGGGATCGCCGAATGACTGTTGAACAGATCGCCTCCAGAGTTGGCATTTCTGTGCGTTCTGTGCACACAATCTTGCACGACGACCTGAAAATGCGAAAAGTGTCATCCAGATGGGTGCCACGAATGCTGACGGACGACCACATGGCTGCCTGTGTGGCATGGTGCCAAGCAACGTTGACGCGCAACGACAGCATGAATGGGACTTTCTTTTCGTCGTTTGTGACAATGGATGAGACGTGGATGCCATTTTTCAATCCAGAAACAAAGGGCCAGTAAGCTCAATGGAAGCACACAGATTCACCGCCACCAAAAAAATTTCGGGTATCCGCCAGTGCTGAAAAAATGATGGTATCCATGTTCAGGGACAGCGAGGGCGTAATCCTTACCCATTGCGTTCCAAAGGGCACTACGGTAACAGGTGCATCCTACGAAAATGTTTTGAAGAACAAATTCCTTCCTGCACAGCAACGAAAACGTCCAGGAAGGGCTACGCGTGTGCTGTTTCACCAAGACAACGCACCCGCACATCGAGCTAACGTTACGCAACAGTTTCTTTGTGATAACAACTTTGAAGTGATTCCTCATGCTCTCTACTCATCTGACCTGGCTCCTAGTGACTTTTGGCTTTTTTAAACAATGAAAGACACTGTCCGTGGCCGCACATTCACCAGCCGTGCTGCTATTGCCTCAGCGATTTTCCAGTGGTCAAAAGAGATTCCTAAAGAAGCCTTCGCCGCTGCCATGGAATCATGGGGTCAGCGTTGTGAAAAATGTGTACGTCTGCAGGGCGATTACGTATAGAAGTAACGCCAGTTTCATCGATTTCGGGTGAGTAGTTAATTAGAAAAAAAATTCGGAGGCCTTAGAACTTGAATGCACCTCGTACACTTATTGGTGTGGTTCTGTGAAACCAAAGTTTCATCCAAGTACACTACAGTCCTGGTGCCTTCAGCACGCAAGAAGTGCATTGAACGCAAAAGCTTCGCTCTTGTTTCTGCAATGTCTCTGCGTTCCATTAAGAATTTCCGTCCCACATTACATTCCCTGAGTAGGAAACCAAGGGAGCAGAGAAGACGAAGAACGGAGGTCTCTGAGCCCGAGTAATTAATTTTTTCACGGATGTCAGCCTGTATTTTTTTAGCCGTTGGGTACTCTCCTCTGTCGTAATATCCAAGTACAGTTCTACGCATGAGTTCTTTGTTAAAATCGTCAAATTCGTTTGATTTCCGTTCACGTTCGTATCCCTTTCTTGGAGAATCGAAACACCCATATATGTCTGGAGATTCTGACAACGACACAGATTTCCTAGTACGGCCTACAGTTGACTTGGAGACACCAAACACTTTAGTAGTAAGTTTATGAATTTGCACAAAATTTAAGTTATTCCTCACTTCTTCATTGTCGGCCAGATCAATAAAATACTTGAGCATATTCGATATGATAATTTTCGATTGTTTACGAATGTCTTTCCGCCCTTTACACACACCGACCGAAGGCGTACTACAAGCAGCCGTTACTCCTGCATTATTGTACACCACCGAACACACATCAAAGAACCTTTCTCCTAGAAGTAAAAGTTCATCAACTGAAGTATGGTTTCTTGACAGTACCCTTCTTTATACCTGTGTTTGTCTTTCGACTTTGGCGACTGCCCTTTTCAGAGATGTCCATTCCTATTCAACTGAACTGACTACTCAGCTGTTCCTTACCGCATTACCTATAGCTTCGAGAACTTCAAGACTGTCTGTCGATTCCTTAGTACTTCGGTACCCAACTTCATTACGCACTGATTCTTTCTAGCACGTTTCTTAAACCTCAGACTGCTGTTCATAATTACTAAATTCCGATATGAGTCTATATCTACTCCTGGGTGTGGCTTTACAACCCAGTATCTGTTTTCGGAATATCTGCCTGCCCGTGATGTAATTTAATTGAAATCGTCACCTCACTCCCGGCATTTTCCAAGTTTTACCTTCCGTGATTCTTGAACAGAGTATTCGCTATTACTAGCAGAAGTTTATAATAGAGCTCAATTACTCTTTCTCCTCTCATCTTATGTTCGTGATGATATTATCTATTACTCATGTGGCCAGAAATCGTTGTCTTCTTTTCACTCCAGTGACCCCATTATATTTTGAGGCAGCCTTTGCTTTTCTCTTTTCAGATTTTCTGGCTTCCCTACCACATTGAAACTTTCAACATACTACGCCCCGAATCGTACAATGTTATCCTTTCATTTGTTATTCTATCTTTTTCTCATGGTCACCTCCCACTTGGCTGTCTCCTCCCAGGGATCCGAATGGGGGAATCATTCCGGAATCTTTTGCAAGTTGAGAGATCATCATGACATTTTTTTCAGTTACAGGCCACATAGTGGATACACATAGTGTTTCTTTAAAGGAGTGGTTTAGATTTGCTACTGCGTCCTCGTGCTCTTGATCGTTACTAATTCTTCCACGTTTGGGGGAAGTTTTCCACACCAAAGGCAAGAGTGTGCCTTGAGCCTCTATCCGATCCTCCGCCTTCTTTTACAGGGATATTGGCGAATGACGGTGACTTCTTATACTGGAAGTCTTCGGCCGTCAATACTGATTTTATTCAAAATTTAAGCCTTGGCAGTGTTCGAACCCGGGAAATTTTTCGATTACTAATCAAATACCATACCCTTGCACCAAAGGTTCGTTGGAACATAACCGACAAGTAACTCAGAACGTAGGGAGCAAATGATAATCGAAGATGAAGAGATTTTCACAACCAATGTTCGGCGGTGCGGTTCTTTTCGTCCCTTTACGACGGACCTGCGCCTACTTGTGAACATTGTCTAAGCAGATCATCAGTAAGAAAGCCGAGCGAAACCTACTGTACTTCGACGTGAACCAGGCTGCAATTGAAGTCACTAATCTACGTTTCGGGAGAAAATTTTCACACGAAATTAAAGGCTGGAAATTTTGTCCTCAATTAATATATTCTGAAACTTAATTGAACAAGTATCACTGCCAAGCCCGTGCTAGCCTTAACACAGTTGCTCACAATCCCTTCCACTCACGTTAGGAAGTTTATGGTTTTGCATTTCGCGAAAACGTAATAGCTACAAAAATACTGATTGTTTTGATTGAGAGTTCTCGTCAAATTTTAAGTCTGTCGGTACCAAATGCAGTCACAGTTTTTAGCCACCGACCTGTTCAATACGCCACGCGGAATAAAAGTCTTTTCTCATCACAAAATTCACTTAAAAACTCCGAAATTTCTACACACACATCGTAATAATTATGCCGTCACTTTACAACACTTTTGATGTACGAAACACTGCTAGATCCGGCAACTTATGATTTCCATCGGAACTACTACTGCACACGTCCGAAATGTTTCATGGCTAGGCTCCGACTCCTCTCTAGAATACCCTAAGTCATCTCTACCACCAGAGAAAGGCGCGCGAAGAATATTGCTTTACCATTGGTCAGTTTACTCAACAGCCAATAGCAAAACAACATTCTTCCGCGTCAGTCCGCGCTTTTCATCAATAACTAATCGCAAAATGGCAAACCTAACGACTGCACTCTTTACCGACATAATTATCTAATATGCTGAAGTTTTGCTTATGCATAAACTTATTTACTATTGTTCTTTATACCTTATTAACACTTCTTTCACCATAAACGTACTTTACAAATCTATTCTACAAAAATCCCCTTTGTCCACATCCATACTTCTTCGAAATGTTCCCACACTAAATCCAACTACATAACTCGTTAAACAATTATTTTCATATTAACCTTAAAACCACACTCAAGCATCATTCATATAGCTAATACCCGTTTATAACATTTTACATACACAAAAAGACATGAGAACACTTTATGAAAATACTAGAACAGTTTATGAAAAACATTCTATTACTTTAGTGCACTCTAGTGGGCACAATTGAAACTAAATCAGTCCCCTATTAAATACTGTCCTCTATCGGCTGATACATAAACTACGTGCGCGTCCAGTCTCGCGTCTCCATCTGTCACTATCCTGCTCTGAGACACATCTCCCACTTAACCGCCTCCAAGGCAGGATCGGAATACGGCGCTACGCCTGAAACGGATGAGGCCGGGATGCACGAAAAAAGTCTGGAGAACGTTTGACTCAAAAACATAAAAACTAAAAGGTATGAATAAATCAGTGTAGCCGAGAAACATACTCCTCGAGAGACTACAGGAATGCCACACTACAGCGTGCATTAGCGCCGGTGTACTGGTGCCCTCTAAGAAGCGGCCTGCGACGTTTCAACCCGGTGGCCGTTCCCATCCTCAGGAGCCTAGAGTAGAGCAGGGCTGAGGCGAGGCGAGCTGCGCCCGGCGCGGCCGGAGAGAGGAGCCCCACTAAAAGCCTGCAGGAAGGAAGGGCAGCCAGCCAGGCACTCCACCGGGGTCGGGACTGCGCCCTCCCGCTCCTCCTGCTCCCCCTGAATTATTAAGGCCGTCGCAAATGCGTGGAAAAAGTGGGGGTGGGAACCACGGCTGAGAGTGGGCTGTCGCCGGAAACACTCGCCCGCTTCGACTGCTGCTGCGCTGAGTGGAGCTAAGTGGGAAACCCTGCCCTGTGGTCGGAAGATAATACTTCAATCCGGTCCCTGGAACGGCACTGCGTGCGTGTGGTTTTATGCGCTCGCGCTAGCAGGGGAGGAAGAGAAAAGAAGCGAGATAATTGTGGATTGAGACGAGAGGAAGAAACTGAATTTCTTTCTTTTATTCCAATCCATGATCACAGAAACTGTCTTCAGAATCTCGATTTTGGTCATTGGTTCCCATCTTCCGATATGCAGGGAAATGGAAAACCGAATACCACTAATGGGCGGTCTACCTCCTGTAAACCATAATTACGTCAAAATGAAAACTACTGCTTACATTTACAATTTGTACAGAATCCAGATGGCAGTTATAAGAGTTGAGGGGCATGAAAGGGAAGCAGTGGTTAGGAAGGGAGTGAGACAGACTTGTAGCCTCTCCCTGATGTTATTCAATCTGTATATTGAGCAAGCAGTAAAGGAAACAAAAGAAAAATTCGGAGTAGGTATTAAAATCCATGGAGAAGAAACAAAAACTTCGAGGTTCGCCGATGACATTGTAATTCTGTCAGAGACAGCAAAGGACTTGGAAGAGCAGTTGAACGGAACGGACAGCGTCTTGAAAGGAGGATATAAGATGAACATCAACAAAAGCAAAACAAGGATAATGGAACGTATTCGAATTAAGTCGGGTGATGCTGAGGGAATTCGATTAGGAAATGAGATGCTTAAAGTAGTAAAGAAGTTTTGCTGTTTTGGGAGCAAAATAACTGATGATGGTCGAAGTAGAGAAGATATAAAACATAGACTGGCAATGGCAAGGAAAGCGTTTCTGCAGAAGAAAAATTTGTTAACATCGAGTATAGATTTAAGTGTCAGGAAGTCGTTTCTGAAAGTATTTGTATGGAGTGTAGCCATTTATGGAAGTGAAACATGGACGGTAAATAGTTTGGACAAGAAGAGAATAGAAGCTTTCGAAATGTGGTGCTACAGAAGAATGCTGAAGATTAGATGGGCAGATCACATAACTAACGAGGAGGTATTGAATAGAATTGGGGAGAAGAGGAGTTTGTGGCGCAACTTGACAAGAAGAAGGGACCGGTTGGGAGGCCATGTTCTGAGGCATCAAGGGATCACAAATTTAGCATTGGAGGGCAGCGTGGAGGGTAAAAATCGTAGAGGGAGACCATGAGATGAATACACTAAGCAGATTCAGAAGGATGTAGGTTGCAGTACGTACTGGGAGATGAAGAAGCTTGCACAGGATAGAGTAGCATGGAGAGCTGCATCAAACCAGTCTCAAGACTGAAGACCACAATAACAACAACAACATGTATACAGAATAGTAGCTCCACTGCCCGGCGTTGCCCCGGATGCTTAATGTCTGCCACACAAAGTGATTGGCCCTGTCCCCTTATTCATAGCGAATGCAAGGCGCATACGAAACTAAAATCGCTTTAAATCGAATTGCCTCTCATTGTGTTTTTGGAAAATTCGTCTTCTATTTTTTCAGCTCATTTCAAGTAGGGCTCTGTCTGACCACGATTCGAGCTGTTAGAATTGTTTGCGTCGCAGTTCGGGAAATCTTGGGTTCTGTTCGATCTTTTGGTCGGACAGTAATCTAGTGATTTCTTTTGGTACTCTATCCACGAACTGCTTAGCATTTGTATGGCACTGTGAATTTCAGTAATAAGAATTACTGTGAAACACAGACTAAAACATGTTTTAGGGTATATGTCGTATATAACAACTGTAACTAATCAGTAAATGTGTTTGCAGTCATATTTCTGCCCAATTCTCGAGCTTTCGCTCATCCCGCTATTTACTGACGCCTGATGATACTGTCTCCAAGATAGTCCTGACTCAACTGTATTTGGTGTCATGGGGATTAGGAGGATGATACTTGGCTTATAAGGTATGACGTTATGTCTGCAGACACTTGGACCCTACATACCACCTTTAATAGTCGTTTGTTTGTCACTTTCCCAACGATTTTATTAAGTCCGTAGGTATGTTTTCCTTCCCTTTTGCGTCATTTTATTTGGAAGTCTTCCAAAGTACAGGCAAACTCTGACTATAATGTCTGATTCCCTATCCGATTCCTTCTTCTGTGACAGCATAGGAAACTTACTCGTATTCGTAGAGACCTTCGGTGTATAGCGTACTCTTTCCACCTATTCGCTCCCTTTGCTGCTGTTAACATCGCAATTCCAACTGCGCTCTTTATGTTTCCCCTTCTCTTTCAGTTTTACCGAAGACAGTTCATAGATTTTTGTATCATTCCTTCTAACGAACATTTCTTTTATGATTGCTTTTCACGTTTTTGTAGCCATTTCGACTTGACTTTCCTGCAGTTCCTACTATTTTCATTCGTAAGTGATTTAGATTGCTGTATTCCTGCCTCTGCTTGACTATTTTGGGAATAGAGGAATGTTGAGTCTTCGACAGAATTACACAAAACAGAATAAATACTCTTCAGCTTTCAGAAGAAATCCTATGATGAGCTAGAGTACAAATACACCCACAAATACACCCACGAATACACACACACACAACCACACAAACACACACACACACACATTCACACAGCCACACACATTCACACCTATGCACCTGCATTGTGCCGGCTAGGCTGACAAAGCGGGGATTTCAAAAACATCTCGTCATTCGTCATCATTATTGTGATGGAGTGTATGTCTGCTCCTGGGTATGATTTGGATCCAGAACGTGATTTTGGAGTGTCTCAGCGAGACGTAATCCAGCTCAAATATTCCAGTGTCTCCCGGACTTTCCCAAGTGTTTCTCCTCTACCTATGGTCTCTGAACAGCGTATTCGCTATTAAATTTATTGTAGTATTCGATTATTGCGTAACGAAGTTCATATCCGTATATACGATTTTATAAGCTATTCTGAAGAGAAGCACATGTACAAGCCCTTGTGCTTTTCCTATGGTGACACATCATACTATAGATCAGTAATAAATCGTTTGTGGATAATAGAAGACGTCGATTCAGATGCAAATGTATCTACTGATATCTGTAGTAATAATTACTTCCTGGTTGAAAGCTACGGTTAGTGTGAGTACTACGATTTTAATTTGCATTAATTGCGAACAATAATCTTAATAATTAGTATTTTAAAACACTTATGACAAAAATTGCAGATGCTTGGCTTAAACGCAGTCTCCTGAAAACAGAAGTGGAGGAAGATATTGTAAGGGCTAGGGAAGGCGACCTCTTCTTCCTAGTTTCACGCAGAATTAAACGTACGTCCTGTTTCCGTCATACCAATTTTATGTCTATAGTACAGTGTTTCGTTTGCACCGGCGAGGGTAACTAATGTAAATACTGATAGCTGGTTCAAGGCAACATGTTGTCGCATGCTATTCCATCCGTTGGTATTTTCCCATCATCGCCTACGTTTGTGCCTCACATACAAGGTTAAATAACGTTTGGCAGAAAATGGATAAAGCGACATTTGTCTCAGATTTTTTGCAAGTACTCATTGTTTCGCTTACTACATTAGAAGTGTAGCACGTTACCAAGATTTCACAATTTGGTGAAATTCATCATTGAATTTATATCTAACTTTTAACACTATGGTGTATGTAACGACAACTTTTACCACTTCTCAATGCTGCAGAAATGTTCCTCAGCAAAGATACAAACAATACGTTGCAATAATTGTAACAGCAGGTGAAATTATAAATCAGGCGAAATCAGATATCCGGTGTACCGAACAGGTTAAAATTAAAATGGTTTACAAATTTTTAGTATTATCCGACGACTGTAAGTGATTTGTGGAAGTGGTGCGGAACCAAAGGCATCAAACTAAATGGCGAGTAATCTTCCCGTGAATTACAGACAGTATTTGTCAGCTCTACAAGGTCTGTACTGGATTCAAAATCTCCTTAAATTTCTTCTTGCCAAAAGCTGCTTTTCTTTCCTGAAAGAGACAAAGGAAATTTCTTTGCGCCACCCATTACAGAAGTTTTCGTTTCTTCCTCTAGTAGCCACACCAGAGATGTAGCAGTAAATTGTAAACCCACTTCTTTTCTTCAGTTCTGCTTAGTCTTGCGCTTTCGATTCGTGATTGTGTTGGTCAAAAGGAACTTTCTTGCAATTTTTGTTGCATGTATGCTGATCTTCCAGAAGATAATAATATGACATATAGTTACAAGGACACGGACGAAAGCGGAACTCTTTGAAAACATGACTCTCTGAAACAGAAAAAAAAAGTTTGTTTACCTACATGTTATGAAAGCATATTTTCTTATAAGCGAAAGTAAAGACAAGCGAATGCCTGGAAAAATAAATTTGATCTGAACTGCGATGATCGTCTATCAACGATAGGTTACTCCAGTTTGCTGCATTAACTTGCGCGACCTGTTTGGTTAAACCATTGACCGCTTCGGGCGAATGCTTGTATGTTTTTCGCATTTCGTCAAATTCATCACTAACACTTTCGAAGTTAGTTTCAGTTTTATTGAATTTTCTATCAAGGTCGTCATGAATTTGTGTGGTGACATTTTCTTATATCTGATGGGCTATGGCATTAAAATTTTCGTTTACTAATATTGTTATATTATTTTGAATTTCAGTGGCCTCAGTTTGAAGGTTTCGATTTAAACTGTCAGTCTGATTTTGAAGTTTTGCTTCCAAACAATCAGTCACATTTTGCAGTTTTGCATTTAAATTGTCAGTCACATATTGCAGTTTTGCGTCTAAACTACCTATCATTCTCGTTTTGATTTCAGTGGCTGCAGTTTCCAGTTTTGCATCTAAACTGTCTGTTACTTTTTTCTGATCTTGTGTAAATGTACATTTTGTGGTTCTTTTACCTTCCAAGGCGAAATTCCAACTTGTAGCCTCCTTGGTTTCGAACACATGTTATTTGGTTTCAGATGTCAACAAAAAACTCCTAAAATTAAATAATACGAAATATTTAGACAGTTATTTACGTTCGTACAATAATTACCAGCTAATAGACTCTAGGCAATTTACGGTAACTGTCTGGCTAAGTGAAGGATACCAATAGCCTTGACTGGCCGGATGACTCATGCTTATATTTTTTCAAATATTTAATTAACTATGTATATTTATTACTTCTACTATAACCAAGTGCAAAAGACAATGTTCAAGTTACACTGGAAATATTTATTAGAATTTCCCAGGATTTTATCATACATTCTCTTTAAGGTGACTCATCGATAGCACACTTTCTCTAGTACAACAAATACCCAGTCCACTGACTGCGAGAAAGTGCTATGAGTGCTAGTTTTCCCAACAAATTGTCATGACTAATACAATAATCAGCTTTATTACGAAAATTCCATAAATTAAGCTATGTTAACTTTCGTAATACGTAACAAAACTCCCGTTATTCACGACACGTGCAACAGCTGCTCATTTCTGGGAAGTTCTTGCCGTGTCTAAGGCGAATATGGAAGACTCCAAGAGAGAGAGAGAGAGAGAGAGAGCACAAAAAAGTTCTTCAGAGGGTGTGGAAGCGAGCAGGGACACCTGTTGCGCTGGGAACATATTGCAGGGCGGTGACATACGCCGACTCCCGACAACTCCTGACGAGAACGAGTTTTATTTAACCTGGTGCGCTAAAAAAAAACGCCACTTAGCAAACAGCCGCGCCGCCAAACTGCCTGGAGAACCATAGCAGTGTTTGACACCGACAGTCTGAAATGTAAAAGCCGTCACATACAAACTGCTAACAAAGGCGCTTCTGAAACGTGGAACAGTTATTACGTTCCGCCGAATGGCTGGTACAAAACTTTCCGCGGCGGCTATTCTGAATTAAATGAAGCTAATGTGAAAAACATTTTAATTCAGAACGTAATTTAAACTAATTCTCTCCCCTTTCAGACGGGATATATTACTCTCAGCCACTCTGCTGTTTATAACGCGAGCCTCGTTTAATTGCTCCTCGTAATTGAATCTAATTTTCAGCTCCGTTCATCCGGACGTGTATCCTATGTTTCTCCGTTGATTACGTGCCCAGCCGTGTCGGAATTAGGAACTCGTGTGTCCTGCGCACGAATGTAGCTCATACTCATTGCGTTTTGCTGAGGGTAATGAGATACAAATGCGAATGGAACCTTCAGTATAGGCTACACTGCGACACAGAAGAATGGAATTTCATTGGCAGTGAATGACTTCCCGAGGGCTCATCTGCCGAAATGCAGGAATTTAGAAATTCGCTGCTCACCACCCGGTGGATTTAATTCTGTGGAAACAATCTTGTTTCGCTATGACTCTGACGGTTTATTGTCATCGACAGAGGAATGTTCATCAGGTGTTACATTGCCTTGCGAATCACCTTTCATTGTTTGCAGAGAGACATTTTATTGCACCACTTACCACTATTTCAATTCCACTTGCTTCTAAACCCAGGAAGGTCCATTGCTTAAATACTTCTGTGCACATCCTAATCAATCCACCCCATAGGGGAGGGATATGTACTTACTTGTAATGGATTTCTAGATTCATCACTGAATGTTGATGCATGAAATAGCAGGACAGTTAGCGTCTCTCTTCAAGGGTGATCCGCTAAAATTTTCAACATCTCCGTGACGCTGTACCATGTATGAAACAAATCTGTGACATTTCGTACTTCCTTGTATCTATACGTTCGATATTGTTGATAGTCCTTTTAGGTACTCATCCCACACACAACTGGGCAACATCCAATAATAGGTCGCAAGAGTGTTTTTTAAGTTATCTCCTTTCCAAATTTATTGTATTTTTCAGTAATCTACCAATATGAAACTATGAATCGTAGACTACCATCTGCATTACCTAAGGCTTAAACAATGTAATAATTCATTTTAATATACATACAAACTGTTACACTCTGATGAGATATTCCATTTGTGATTCACTGATAGTCACAGGACATAAGATTATTTTCGTTTCTGAAGTGCACAAATTTACGTTTCTGAAAATTTAAAGTGATTTGCCAATTTCTGTATCGCTTCGAATGATTATCAAGATTGCTTCAACGTGACTATGCCTCATTAAGGATAACTGCATCATCATCGAATAGTCAGATGTTATTACTAAAATTATGTGTCAGATTCTTGCGAATATTTTTATATTTGTCGATGACTCTTCATCCAGAATAACACGCTGCATCCTCCCTGCCAACAGTTCCTTAATCTAGTCGCAAATTATGGTTGAGACGACATACGATCGTACTTTTGTTATTAGGCTTGGTGTGCTACTCATTCAAATACACTTTCGTCCACTGAAACAAACGTTTAACATCGCGAGCTCCCCCACCGTTTGTACATATCCTCAATGTCCCGATTATCCCGAACTGATGTGGGCTTTGGATTATTCTACTATGTACCCTACAATTGAAACTTCCTGGCAGATTAAAACTGTGTGCCCAACCGAGACTCGAACTCGGGACCTTTGCCTTTCGCGGGCAAGCGCTCTACCATCTGAGCTACCGAAGCACGACTCACGCCCGCTACTCACAGCTTTACTTCTGCCAGTATCTCATCTCCTACCTTCCAAACTTTACAGAAGCTCTCTTGCGAACCTAGCAGAACTAGCACTCCTGAAAGAAAGGATATAGCGGAGACATGGCTTAGCCACAGCCTGGGGGATGTTTCCAGAATGAGATTTTCACTCTGCAGCGGAGTGTGCGCTGATATGAAACTTCCTGGCAGATTAAAACTGTGTGCCCGACCGAGACTCGAACTCGGGACCTTTGCCTTCCGCGGGCAAGTGCTCTACCATCTGAGCTACCGAAGCACGACTCACGCCCGGTACTCACAGCTTTACTTCTGCCAGTATCTCATCTCCTACCTTCCAAACTTTACAGAAGCTCTCCTGCGAACCTAGCAGAACTAGCACTCCTGAAAGAAAGGATATATCGGAGACATGGCTTAGCCACAGCCTGGGGGATGTTTCCAGAATGACCCTACAATTGTATTTACAGACTCTCCGTTGACACTAAGCAGCGATTTTCGGGAATCCTATCAATAAATCGTAATGCCATTTTTACTTTACGTATAGCTTCTTCCACGCGGTCGAAACATTTCTTATTGTTCACACTGAGTTTTACTCACAAATCCACAAGATGTCATTCTTTCCCCGAGGCTATAATTTTAAAGAAATTATTTATTCAACACTGTTGGTAACCGTATACTTTGGGTTTGAACGCTCCGCACGAACAAGCCTAGGAAAGCCCAACGGTACCGACCGATCGCCGTGTCGTCCTCAGACGAAGTGGGCCACTGGATGCGGATATAGAGAGGTGTGTGGTCAGCACACCGCTATGCAGCTGTGGTCAGTTTTCGTGACCAGAGCTGCTACTTCTCAATCAAGGATCTCCACAGTTTGCCTCACAACGGTTGAGGGCACCCTGCTCTCCAACGGCGCTCGGCGAACGGCGACGGTCACTCATACAAATGCTAGCCAAGCCCGACAGTACTTTGCTTCTGTGGTCTGACGGGAATCGGTGTTACCACTGCGGCAAGGCCGTTGCCTGTGGTTTGAAAATGCCCGCGAATGTCGGACGAATCAGCAAGGATCAACGACATTAAAATTCAGAAGGTACTGGAAACCACTGCATTAAAGACAGGTTTATTATCCACAGGAGATCTGTCATGTAGCGGAAAAAGTGTCATGATGACCTTCCCATAGGCAGAAGATTCTGGATTAATCCTCCATTCAGATCTCCGAAGTTCCACTGGGATTGGAGACCACGAGAAGACAAGGGGGAAATTTACAAGAACACTAGAACATTCTTATTAGAATCAACAGCAAGCCAATGGTAACAACAATAGTTCAGCTTGTGGGCCGACGTCACAAGCAGAAGCTGAAAATATAAAGAAAGTGTATGTTGGTGTGTAGCTAGATTTATAAATTGTAAATCATGAATGACTAGAACTTTCTAGGAGGGGAAGGAATAGAACACAGAGTTAATGGAGAATAAAGACTTAATAGTAGGCCTAACTGAATTCTGGAATAAATTTGACTTAGTAATAGTGAATATTCAAAAATCACGAGAGAACATTTGAAAAAAGCCTGGAGCGAAGATTACAGACAGATTACATCATAGTTAGGCCGGGATCCCGAAATGGGATCTTAAAGCGTATCCAGGAGCAGATGTAGACTCAAATCACCATTTAATAATAATGAAGAGCAGCGACAGTCTATGAGAATCGTCGAGAAGAGTCAGTGTAGAAATAATGAGGATACTGAAGAGCTGACGAGTTTTGCTTAAAGTTCTTTAAGGCTAAGTAGGACACGTTCTGTGGCATCAAGGGATAATCAATTTGGTGATGGAGGGAAGCGTGGAGGATAAAAATCGTAGAGGGGAGCCAAGAGATGAATTCACTAAGCAGATTGAGAAGGATGTAGGTTGCAGTGGTTCAAATGGCTCTGAGCACTATGGGACTTAACATCTGAGGTCATCAGTCCCCTAAAACTTATAACTACTTAAACCTAACTAACCTAAGGACATCACACACATCCATGCCCGAGGCAGGATTCGAACCTGCGACCGTAGCGGTCGCGCGACTCCAGACTGTAGCGCCTAGAACCGCTCGGCCACTCCGGCCGGCTCATGTAGGTTGCAGTAGGTATTGGGAGATGAAGAAGCTTGCAGGGGATAGAGTAGCATGGAGAGCTGCATCGAACCAGTCTCTCGACTGAAGATCACAACAACACCAATAAGGCTTTAGATACTGTCATAGTAAATACCACAATAGGCAGTTCAACTTAAAAGGAAATATCATCTATAAACACGACAGTCACAGAAACTGTTCAGTCAAACCCACGTACGATGAAGGTAAAAACGAAGAAACCTTGAGTAGCGGAACAACCAAACAATTATGTACCAAATACAGACAAGGGGGAGATTGAGCCAATAAATAAATCACTCACTGAAGACTAAGGACTCTCACGGACGTGATGGAGTGCCTAGAAGAATAGTAAAGTACTGTGCTGCACGTGTTAGCCCTGTATTTAGCCATATTTGTAGTTTTTTCTTCAAGAATTGTCAGCTTCCTGAACCATTAAAGTGCTCAGTAGTAAAGTCGCTTTATAAAAAGGGAGAAAAGGATATTGTAGACAGTTTTAGACCTAGTTATATGCCGTTAGTGTTCCCTAAAGTTATTGAAAAGGCTGTGTATGTAAGGATAATTGATCATTTTCTATCAAACGATTTGCTATCAAATGTACAGTTCGGCTATAGACGTCGTTTAACAACTGAAAATGCTATATTCTCTTTTCTCTGTGAGTTACTGGATGGGTTAAACAAAAGTTTCGAACGCTAGGAATATTGTTTTATTCAACTAAGGTGTTTGATTGTGCTGATCACAAAATATTGCCCCGGAAGTTGGACCATTACGGAATACAGGGAGTAGCTCACGATTGGTTCACCTCTTACTTTAGCAACAGACAGCAAAAGGTCATTATTCACAAGGCTAAGAATGGCTGTGATATGGGGTCTGAGTGGGGTAGAGTCAAGTGGGGGGTTCCCCAGGGATCAGTGTTGTGACATTTATGTAAATAATAAGCCCTCTAATATTACGGGTAATTCTAAGATATTTCTTTTCGCTGATGACACTATCATGGTAGTAAAGGATGTTGTTTGCCAACATTGGCCCTGTCTCAAATAGAGCAGTTCATGACCTAGGTTCATGGCTGGCAAAAAATAAACCAACGCAAAATCACAGTAAGACTCGGTGTTTACAGTTTCTAACACACAATTCAACAAAACCCGAAGTTTTAATTTCACAGAATGGGTATATGATTAGTGAAACTGAACAGTTCAAATTTCTAGGTGGTCACATAGATAGTAAACTGTCGTGGAAAGTCCACGTCCAGGATCTTGTTCAAATACTTAATGCTGCCTTTTTTACTATTCGAATGGTATCTGAAGCGAGTGATCGCTCAATACGAAAATTAGTCTACTGTGCTTATTTTCATTCTCTTATGTCGTTTTATATTTTGGGATAACTCATCCCATTCTACAAGGATATTTTTGGGTATTTTGACATTGGCCTCTCAATATATATATATTGTGGCGTAGCAAGACAGCCACGCCACTCGGAAGTAGCCGAAATGCACGCGTACACACACGCCGGCTGGCGTGAGGTCTGATACGGGATACTTAATGAATGCTGTAAAGAAAAGTACGTAGCTGCGGTAATACTTAACTTTAATCCATCATTGTGGTACATCATTCTGGATGATACAAGTGAGACTCTCTCTAGCTAGAATTAGTTAATGGCGCCTTGCTAGGGCGTAGCCATGGACTTAGCTGAAGGCTATTCTAACTATCTCTCGGCAAATGAGAGAAAGGCTTCGTCAGTGTAGTCGCTAGCAAAGTCGGCTGTACAACTGGGGCGAGTGCTAGTCCGTCTCTCTAGACCTGCCGTGTGGTGGCGCTCGGTCTGCAATTACTGACAGTGGCGACACGGGGGTCCGACATGTACTAATGGACCGCGGCCGATTTAAAGCTACCACCTAGCAAGTGTGGTGTCTGGCGGTGACACCACAATATATATATATATATATATATATATATATATACAGGGTTATTACAAATGATTGAAGCGATTTCACAGCTCTACAATAACTTTATTATTTGAGATATTTTCACAATGCTTTGCACACACATACAAAAACTCAAAAAGTTTTTTTAGGCATTCACAAATGTTCGATATGTGCCCCTTTAGTGATTCGGCAGACATCAAGCCGATAATCAAGTTCCTCCCACACTCGGCGCTGCATGTCCCCATCAATGAGTTCGAAAGCATCGTTGATGCGAGCTCGCAGTTCTGGCACGTTTCTTGGTAGAGGAGGTTTAAACACTGAATCTTTCACATAACCCCACAGAAAGAAATCGCATGAGGTTAAGTCGGGAGAGCGTGGAGGCCATGACATGAATTGCTGATCATGATCTCCACCACGACCGATCCATCGGTTTTCCAATCTCCTGTTCAAGAAATGCCGAACATCATGATGGAAATTCGGTGGAGCACCATCCTGTTGAAAGATGAAGTCGGCGCTGTCGGTCTCCAGTTGCGGCATGAGCCGATTTTCCAGAATGTCCAGATACACGTGTCCTGTAACGTTTTTTTCGCAGAAGAAAAAGGGGCCGTAAACTTTAAACCGTGAGATTGCACAAAACACGTTAACTTTTGGTGAATTGCGAATTTTCTGTACGAATGCGTGAGGATTCTCTACCGCCCAGATTCGCACATTGTTTCTGTTCACTTCACCGTTAAGAAAAAATGTTGCTTCATCACTGAAAACAAGTTTCGCACTGAACGCATCCTCTTCCATCTGTTGCAACCGCGCCGAAAATTCAAAACGTTTGACTTTGTCATCGGGTGTCAGGGCTTGTAGCAGTTGTAAACGGTAAGGCTTCTGCTTTAGCCTTTTCCGTAAGATTTTCCAAACCGTCGGCTGTGGTACGTTTAGCTCCCTGCTTGCTTTATTCGTCGACTTCCGAGAGCTACGCGTGAAACTTGCCCGCACGCGTTCAACCGTTTCTTCGCTCACTGCAGGCCGACCCGTTGATTTCCCCTTACAGAGGCATCCAGAAGCTTTAAACTGCGCATACCATCGCCGAATGGAGTTAGCAGTTGGTGGATCTTTGTTGAACTTCGTCCTGAAGTGTCGTTGCACTGTTATGACTGACTGATGTGAGTGCATTTCAAGCACGACATACGCTTTCTCGGCTCCTGTCGCCATTTTGTCTCACTGCGCTCTCGAGCGCTCTGGCGGCAGAAACCTGAAGTGCGGCTTCAGCCGAACAAAACTTTATGAGTTTTTCAACGTACTGTAGTGTGTCGTGACCATATGTCAATGAATGGAGCTACAGTGAATTTATGAAATCGCTTCAATCATTTGTAATAGCCCTGTATATTGTATATTTTTACAAATGGCTCAAATGGCTCTGAGCACTATGCGACTTCACTTCTGAGGTCATCAGTCTCCTATAACTTAGAACTACTTAAACCTAACTAACGTAAGGGCATCACACACATCCATGTCCGGGGCAGGATTCGAACCTGCGACCGTAGCGGTCGCTCGGTTCCAGATTGTAGCGCCTAGAACCGCACGACCACTCTGGCCGGCTATATATTTACAGTTAGTGTTATTACCTTTCGCAGATAAATCGATGTTTGCAGTTCATTTTGAGTCACATACAGCCATTTTTATTTATGTTTCACCTCGATAATGGTGAATACTGTAAAAGGGACACTACAATGGGATAAGGGCCACGAACAAGAAGAAGAAGAATAAGAGGGGAGGGAACGCCACGCGATTTGGGATGGCAATCATTAAAACAAAGAGGGTTTTCGATGCGGCAATACAATGTCACGAAATTTCAATTCCCGGTTTTGCCTCCGAATTCGAAAACATTCTCTTGATTGCGACCTACTTAAGGAGGAGTGACCATCGTAATAAAATAAGATAGAGCTTGTGACTTCCCCCTCACTTATCGACCTTAGTGACAGTGAAAAATTAAACCACGTGCACCTAATGGAAACTTGGGAAAAAGCGATCGTCACCGAAGTTAATTTGTCGGTAAAGAGGGAGGAAAGGGTTACATCTAAACGAAAGGAAAAATGCAAATGAAATTGGTGGAAATTAATTTTGAGAAAAGGGTAAAATGAATAAAGAAAGTAAATGCGCGGTCATTACGTTAACAATTAATTGGCGTTAGTTAGATATTTGAGATTTGGGGAAAATTACGGGCGCCAGTCCTATGGACAACAACTATAATAACTGAAAATGAAAGATTAATGCACATTTAATTAGCACTAAAAGCGTGGCAACTGAAGGTTGACACGTGTTGTGTGGAAACTGAATGTTTGTCAGGAGTAAGAAATTTCGCCACAATCTGACTTAATTTAGCAAAAGAATTAATAAAAACGGAAAATTGAAAGTTAATTTAGTGACTGAAATTAATAGTGAACTTTGTTTGTGAAACACTACGAAATTCAGTAAAATAAGGTTAGTCTTGGGCTACCTCAACAATCATTTCAAAAGATACTTGAATCTACGGAATTTAGAAATAAGGGATTTAACTTTGAACTTTAATTATATGATTCTGAACAATTACCGATAGTAAAATTTAGTATGTACCAAGCTGAGCTGCAGTCACAGGTAAGCTAAAATACGGTAACAAAACTCGCACTCTTAATTCGTGCTTGTGTAATCTAAATATTGTATCCAGCTATGAATACTTTAACTGAACTTTGAAATTAAAGCAGTGAAATGGAATGATATTACTTTAATGCTGGCGTTTGAATTCCAACGGCACTCGGGTTCATTCCGGAAAAGGAAGGGACCCTGCTTGGTAACGCAATTGAGACAATGAGCAACAAAGGTTCATGCTAAGTTGCTGTATTTTGCTAATGTAATAGTTTGAAAAGCTGAGGTCTGCCATACAGTTCTAAACGTTTACGTGCTTTCAGTCTTCCTTGTTGGTTGATTGAAGGTTTAAAGCCGTCGATCGAGGAGTTGGCGACAGTCACTCATTGTCGGCCGTCGCTGTTGCAGGAGCTGTATGCTGGCGCGCCTTCTTCTCGACACGGTGACCAGGCGAAACGGGCTCTTGATGTGCGCCAGCTGATGCTTCCCGTCCGCGACACCGTGTCAGAAACTATAATAGCAAGTCGAGCGGTATTACATGCTGCCAAACCCCGAAAGCGCGGCTACTAGCGGGGGCGTCACGTAACACACCTGCTCCACCGCCCTACCCCAGCCAGTCTCTCTCTGCTCTGCCCGCGCTCCATGCGGCAGAGTTAAAGCTACCAAAGATCCTAAACACTTTGGTTCTCCACACGACCTATCGATGTAGTCGTTTGATAGCATAGTTTTCCCTAGGCCAGACCCAGCGTAAAAATACAAACAATATTTACAAAACAAACCAAGTACACATCGACATAAATGCATAAATAGTAAAACTATTACAATACATAAAGACACAGAAATGTCATATCTTCAGGTAACAAAATAAGGAAAAAAATTTATAGTACAAAATGGTTCAAATGGCTCTGAGCACTATGGGACTTAACATCTGAGGTCATCAGTCCCCTAGACTTAGAACTACTTAAACCTAACTAACCTAATGACATCACACACATCCATGCCCGAGGCAGGATTCGAACCTGCTACCGTAGCAGTCCCGCGGTTCCGGACTGAGCGCCTACAACCGCTAGAGCACCGCGGCCGGCTTTATACACTCCTGGAAATGGAAAAAAGAACACATTGACACCGGTGTGTCAGACCCACGATACTTGCTCCGGACACTGCGAGAGGGCTGTACAAGCAATGATCACACGCACGGCACAGCGGACACACCAGGAACCGCGGTGTTGTCCGTCGAATGGCGCTAGCTGCGCAGCATTTGTGCACCGCCGCCGTCAGTGTCAGCCAGTTTGCCGTGGCATACGGAGCTCCATCGCAGTCTTTAACACTGGTAGCATGCCGCGACAGCGTGGACGTGAACTGTATGTGCAGTTGACGGACTTTGAGCGAGGGCGTATAGTGGGCATGCGGGAGGCCGGGTGGACGTACCGCCGAATTGCTCAACACGTGGGGCGTGAGGTCTCCACAGTACATCGATGTTGTCACCAGTGGTCGGCGGAAGGTGCACGTGCCCGTCGACCTGGGACCGGACCGCAGTGACGCACGGATGCACGCCAAGACCGTAGCATCCTACGCAGTGCCGTATGGGACCGCACCGCCACTTCCCAGCAAATTAGGGACACTGTTGTTCCTGGGGTATAGGCGAGGACCATTCGCAACCGTCTCCATGAAGCTGGGCTACGGTCCCGCACACCGTTAGGCCGTCTTCCGCTCACGCCCCAACATCGTGCAGCCCGCCTCCAGTGGTGTCGCGACAGGTGTGAATGGAGGGACGAATGGAGACGTGTCGTCTTCAGCGATGAGAGTCGCTTCTGCCTTGGTGCCAATGATGGTCGTATGCGTGTTTGGCGCCGTGCAGGTGAGCGCCACAATCAGGACTGCATACGACCGAGGCACACAGGGCCAACACCCGGCATCATGGTGTAGGGAGCGATCTCCTACACTGGCCGTACACCACTGGTGATCGTCGAAGGGACACTGAATAGTGCACGGTACATCCAAACCGTCATCGAACCCATCGTTCTACCATTCCTAGACCGGCAAGGGAACTTGCTGTTCCAACAGGACAATGCACGTCCGCATGTATCCCGTGCCACCCAACGTGCTCTAGAAGGTGTATGTGAACTACCCTGGCCAGCAAGATCTCCGGATCTGTCCCCCATTGAGCATGTTTGGGACTGGATGAAGCGTCGTCTCACGCGGTCTGCACGTCCAGCACGAACGCTGGTCCAACTGAGGCGCCAGGTGGAAATGGCATGGCAAGCCGTTCCACAGGACTACATCCAG
This sequence comes from Schistocerca cancellata, assembly GCF_023864275.1. NCBI lineage: Eukaryota > Metazoa > Arthropoda > Insecta > Orthoptera > Acrididae > Schistocerca > Schistocerca cancellata. Next base: position 1,259,723,720 of record NC_064626.1, read on the forward strand.
CATCTGTACGATCGTCTCCATGGGAGAATAGCAGCCTGCATTGCTGCGAAAGGTGGATATACACTGTACTAGTGCCGACATTGCGCATGCTCTGTTGCCTGTGTCTATGTGCCTGTGGTTCTGTCAGTGTGATCATGTGATGTATCTGACCCCAGGAATGTGTCAATAAAGTTTCCCCTTCCTGGGACAATGAATTCACGGTGTTCTTATTTCAATTTCCAGGAGTGTAGTACAATAGATGGAAATAGGAGGATATGCATTTCCGGCGTTACAAGCTGGCGTGGACATATTAATTTTTTATTTGTTTCCAAGTACTATTGGAGTGCAAACATCCGGGAAATCGACTCAATGTGTTCTGCGAACCCCGTGCCAAAGACTTACATGTGATTTCCAGATTAATGATGTAGGGACAGATATAGGAACTGCACAGGGAGAGAGCAAACATTCTCGCACTTTTTTGCAGAGGCACTACACGCAAACTTGCCCGTGCCGTCTACGAAGCAATGTAAGGCAGTGTGCCTCGTGAGCACAGCTGGGAGGTATCTCTGCTCCTCGAGCGCCAGCCGGTTCGTCGCGTTGCGGTGTCCCCGCTGCAGTGGGACCGCACGCTGATTTGCATTTTGCGGCGAGTCGCGAGCCTCTGCGGAATCACGTTGGTGAAACTCGTGGCAGGCGCCAGCCGACAGCTCCAGGGGGACCCGGCGGCGCCGTTACACCGGGCTCTCTGCGCTGTGCGCTGACAGGCAGCTGACGGGCTGGCAGCGACTCTGTGTGGCAGCGAGCTGTGAGCTGGGGACGGGGCCCGGGTCCCTGAAGGCTGGGGTGGGGCTGCAGGCGTCACCGTGGCAACATGCGCCTGTCGCCGATGATCCTCTCCTGAATCCGACACCAATAGCGAACAACTACACTACTGGCTATTAAAATTGCTACACCAAGAAGAAATGCAGATGATAAACGGGTATTCATTGGACAAATATATTATACTAGAACTGACATGTGATTACATTTTCATGCAATTTGGGAGCGTAGATCCTGAGAAATCAGTACCCACAACAACAACCTCTGGCCGTAATAACGGCGTTGATACGCCTGGGCGTCGAGTCAAACAGAGCTCGAATGGCGTGTACAGGTACAGCTGCCCATGCAGCTTCAACACGATACCACAGTTCATCAAGATTAGTGATTGGCGTATTGTGACGAGCCGGTTGCTCGGCCACCATTGACCAGACGTTACCAATTGGTGAGAGATCTGGAGAATGTGCTGGTCAGGGCAGCACTCGAACATTTTCTGTATCCAGAAAGGCCCGTACAGGAACTGCAGCATGCGGTCGTGCATTATCCTGCTGAAATGTAGGGTTTCGCAAGGATCGAATGAAGGGTAGAGCCATGGGTCGTAACACATCTGAAATGTAACGTCCACTGTTCAAAGTGTCGTCAATGCGAACACGAGGTGAGCGAGACGTGTGACCAATGGCACCCCATACCATCACGCCGGGAGATACGCCAGTATGTGTTGACGAATACACGCTCCCAATGTTCGTTCACGACGATGTCGCCAAACACGGGTGTGACCATCATGATGCTATAAACAGAATCTGGATACATCCGAAAAATTGACGTTTTGCCATTCGTGCACCCAGGTTCGTCGTTGAGTACACCATCGCAGGCGCCCCTGTCTGTGATGCAGCATCAACGGTAACCGCAGCCATGGTTTCCGAGCTGATAGTCCATGCTGCTGCAAACGTCGTCGAACTGTTCGTGCAGATGGTTGTTGTCTTGCAAACGTCCCCATCTGTTGTCTCAGGGATCGAGACGTGGCTGCACGATCCGTTACAGCCATACGGATAAGATGCCTGTCATCTCGACTGCTAGTGTTACGAGGCCGTTGGGATCCAGCACGGCGTTCCCTATTACCCTCCTGAACCCACCGATTCCATATTCTCCTAACAGTCATTGGATCTCGACCAACGCGACCAGCAATGTCGCGATACGGTGAACCGCAATGGTGATAGGCTACAATCCGACGTTTATCAAAGTCGGAAGTGTGATGGTACGCTTTTCTCCACCTTACACGAAGCATCACAACAACGTTTCACCAGACAACGGCCGGCCGGAGTGGCCGAGCGGTTTTAGGAGCTACAGTCTTCAACCGCGCTACCGCTACGGTCGCAGGGTGGAATCCTGCCTCGGGCATGGATGTGTATGATGTCCTTGGGTTAATTAGGTTTAAGTAGTTCTAATTTCTAGGGGACTGATGACCAAAGAAGTTAATTCCCATAGTGCTCAGAGCCATTTTTTGAACCAGGCAACGCCGGTCAACTGCTGTTTGTGTATGAGAAATCAGTTGGAAACTTTCCTCATTCCAGCACGTTGTAGGTGTCGCCACCGGCGCCAACCTTGTGTGAATGCTCCCCAAAGCTAATCATTTGCATATCACAGCATCTTCTTCCTGCTGGTTAAATTTCTCGTCTGTAGAACGTCATCTTCCTGGTGTAGCAATTTCAGTGGCCAGTAGGGTAATATGTGTTTAAAGGGAAACATTTAGAAATCAGTAATGGAGAGAATGACACAGATGCTAATGACTGAAATCGATGACTTTTTTAAACGTTGGAACAATAAAAATACAGGCACTACAAAAATGTACAGGGATCATAGGTTTAGTGGTGACTGACTTGCATTCGATATAGTCATCATAGGATAATCAAAATAAGAACAGGACCGAAATGACTCCACGTAACTCACATGTAGATGCTCTTCATATTTTGATTACGGTGTCATTTGGCATGCTTCCAAATTACGTGACTCTATGGTACTCACATGTAGGTCCTGTTCTTTTTTTGATTATCTGGCGATAATGATATTGAAATGCGTTATTACAGAAATTACTCACCACAAAACCTCTGACTCCTGTAAATTTTTACAGTGTCTATATTAGGTTTGTTTGGACGTTTGAAACTATTCGAAGTTGGCACATACTTCTTAAATAACTCAGTCATAGCAAATGAAACTGATTAAATGGTATCGGTGCACTACGAACGCAATCTGTGCACTTGACAGGCACAGAAGGAAACAAAGCAAAGATTTTCAGAGGAGCTTAATGTTCAGGGAGGAGAAACAAAAATATTTAATCATCAATTAAAATTTCCGGGCAGAAAGGCCGTGCTCGATAGACAGGGTTGTCAGAAACCGTATGAAAAACTTGTGTTGTTGTTTCAGGTAAGTTGGGCTCAGAAATAACTGTTAGGAAAAACTCGGTGTGACACCTTTTGAAAATTAATTAGGAGTTAAGAGAGACAATCACGGTGTTGTGTGCACAAATTCGAGCGGCTCTTCAGATAACAATCAGTGTTAGATCTTCTCATAGCGTAGATAATAGCGCACGACACTGTTCAGCCTTTAGCTCGCATTCGATCCTTACTACCGTCCCATGTTATTTTCGCTTGTTTGGTTTTAGGAAACTAAATTAAGAACATGTCTGGCGACGCTGTATTTGCGTCTGCAGACGTCTGATTGTCTATATTCGATGCTAATTAACTCGTAAACGGTGCAAAGTATTGAATTTTTTTCTGAACAAATATGTCTCGTCGCAACTTGCCCTACATCACCCATAGTACCTTTGCGGACTGTTTCTGACCAGATTGTATAAAACTATTTTCCTACGTTTCGTCTCTGCTGTGGGTGACATCTTCGGAGGTAAAAAGGCAACTGGAAGTGCTCAAGGGCTCTCCGGATTTATGAAGGTGCCTGGAGGGCGCCATCACTCGTCACACAATCGGCATCACGTGACGTCTGATCACTGACTGCGGGAGACATCTTCGGATGTTAACCGGCAACAAGTGCTCGAAGGTCCGCCGAATTCATAGAACCCCGTAGTGGGCACGTTAAGTCATAATAGAATCGGCATCATTATACAATCGGCATCGCCTGATGAATGTTTGTATCCCTTATGAGGCTCTATAAATTCAAGGGCGTCTCGAGCAGATAATGCAGATGCCGTTTTACCTCTGAAGACGTCTCCTGCAGTCGGTGACGAAATGTCAGGGAATATTTTTGAATATCTGTACTGTCTTTTGCGAAGTCTTCTCATGAAAGCCTATACTGTATGAAATTTTTTAAGGTTTGCCATTGATGTTGTATTTGTGTCAGTAACGACACAGAACTTGGAAGATCAGTTGAATGTTATGTATAGTGTGTCAAAGATAGGTTGAAAGCCTATAAGATGAATTTTAACAAAACCGAAGGGTAATGAAGGCTTGCCAATGATATTGTATTTCTGTCAGTAACGACATAGAACTTTTAAGATCAGTTGAATAGTGTGTTGAAGAAAGGTTGAAAGACTATAAGATGAATTTTAACTAAACCGAAGAGTAATGAAATTCAGTCAAATTAAATCTGGCGATGGTTATGGCATGAGATTAGGAAATGAGACACCGGTGAGCAGCAGAAGGGTTTTGCTATTTGCTCAGCAAAATAACTGACAATGGCTGGAGTTTGTATATACATATAAAACGTAAACAGAATATAACAATTCGAGCTGTTTCTAAAACATGAAGAAATTTGTTAAAATCGAATATATACATTCATACTCATAAATTAACGATAATGCTGATACAATCTGAAACAAAGCTCTGGAGGGCGTTTTGCGGATTTAAATGACCTCGGGGTATCACCATGCGGTGCATTTGACCTGCAGTCGTCGCACGGTGGCGCTGGCAGCAGTCCACCTACGCAGAGGTGTGTTGGTCCATGTCAGAGTACTGTGCAATGAGTAAGATGCACACGTGTTCAGACGTGCTAATGGCGACTGTGAGTTGAAAAAGGCTCAAAGAGCACTTAGTGATGACGTTATGATGGGTAGAATACTAGGGCGACTGGAGGCTGGAGAAATGTAGGGTCCCCCTGAACAGGTCAGGCGTGCACTACACGCCGGAAGCGGCTACAAGGGTAGCGGAGTACGTGTGGAGTGCACATGGGGGTTTTTTAGGTTAGAGATTTCCCTCCCTGGGCCCGACAAGACGCCTCCTGAGACGCGGCAAGGTAGGAGTAGGCAAAATGCAACAGGGAATAACAATATTAGTGTGCTAATAGTAAACTGCAGGAGCGTCTATAGAAAGGTCCTAGAACTGCTCTCATTAATAAACGGTCACAACGTCCATATAGCACTAGGGACAGAAAGTTGGCTCAAACCAGACGTAAACAGTAATGAAATCCTGAACCCAGATTGGAATGTATACCGCAGAGACAGGCTGGATAGTGAAGGGGGAAGCGTGTTTATAGCGATAAGAAGTGCAATAGTATCGAAGGAAATTGACGGATATCCGAAATGCGAAATGATTTGGGTGAAGGTCACGGTTAAAGCAGGCTCAGACATGGTAATTGGATGTCTCTATAGGCCCCCTGGCTCAGCAGCTGTTGTGGCTAAGCACCTGAAGGATAATTTGGAAAATAGTTCGAGGAGATTTCCCCACCATGTTATGGTTCTGGATGGAGATTTTAATTTACCGGATATAGACTGGGAGACTCAAACGTTCATAACGGGTGGTAGGGACAAAGAATCCAGTGAAATTTTTTTAAGTGCTTTATCTGAAACTACCTTGAGCAGTTAAACAGAGAACCGACTCGTGGCGATAACAAATTAGACCTTCTGCTGACAAACAGACCCGAACTATTTGAAACAGTTAACACAGAACAGGGAATCAGCGATCATAAAGCGGTTACGGCAACGATGATTTCAGCCGTAAATAGAAATATTAAAAAAGGTAGGAAGATTTTTCTCTTTAGCAAAAGTGACAAAAAGCGGATTACAGAGTACCTCACGGCTCAACACAATAGTTTTGTCTCAAGTACAGATAGTGTTGAGGATCAGTGAACAAAGTTCAAAACCACCGTACAATATACGTTAGATGAATATGTGCCACGCAAGATCGTAAGAGTTGGAAAAGAGCCACCGTGGTACAACAACCGGGTTAGAAAACTGCTGCGGAAGCAAAGGGAACTTCACAGCAAACAAAAAAATAGCCAAATCCTTGCAGACAAACAAAAATTACGCGAAGCGAAATGTAGTGTGAGGAGGGATATGCGAGAGGCGTTCAATGAATTCGAAAGTAAAGTTCTATGTACTGACTTGGCAGAAAATCCTAAGAAATTTTGGTCTTATGTCAAAGAGGTAGGTGGATCAAAAAAAAAAAAAATGTCCAGACACTCTGTGACCAAAATGGTACTGAAACAGAGGATGACAGATTAAAGGCCGGAATACTAAATGTCTTATTCCAAAGCTGTTTCACAGAGGAAGACTGCACTGTAGATCCTTCTCTAGATTGTCGTACAGATGACAATATGGTATATATCGACAGAGGGATAGAGAAACAATTAAAATCGCTCAAAAGAGGAAAGGCCGCTGGACCTGATGGGATAGCAGTTCGATTTTACACAGGGTACGCGAAGGAACTTGCCCCCCTTCTTGCAGCGGTGTACCGTAGGTCTCTAGAAGAGCGTAGCGTTCCAAAGGATTGGAAAAGGGCACAGGTCATCCACGTTTTCAAGAAGGGACGTCGAACAAATATGCAGAACTATAGACCTATATCTCTAACGTCGATCAGTTGTAGAATTTTGGAACACGTATTATGTTCGAGTATAATGACTTTTCTGGAGACTAGAAATCTACTCTGTAGAAATCAGCATGGGTTTCGAAAAAGACGGTCGTGTGAAACCCAGCTCGCGCTATTCGTCCACGAGACTCAGAGGGCCATAGACACGGGTTCACAGGTGGATGCCGTGTTTCTTGAGTTCCGCAAGGCGTTCGATACAGTTCCCCACAGTCATTTAATGAACAAAGTAAGAGCATATGGACTATCAGACCAATTGTGTGATTGGATTGAAGAGTTCCTAGATAACAGAACGCAGCATGTCATTTTCAATGGAGAGAAGTCTTCCGAAGTAAGAGTGATTTCAGGTGTGCCGCAGGGGAGTGTCATAAAACCGTTGCTATTCACAATATACATAAATGACCTTGTGGATGACATCGGAAGTTCACTGAGGCTTTTTGCGGATGATGCTGTGGTATATCGAGAGGTTGTAACAATGAAAAATTGTACTGAAATGCAGGAGGATCTGTAGCGAATCGACGCATGGTGCAGCGAGTGGCAATTGAATCTCAATGTAGACAAGTGTAATGTGCTGCGAATACATAGAAAGATAGATTCCTTATCATTTACCTACAAAATAGCAGGTCAGCAACTGGAAGCAGTTAATTCCATAAATTATCTGGGAGTACGCATAAGGAGTGATTTAAAATGGAATGATCATATAAAGTTGATCGTCGGTAAAGCAGATGCCAGACTGAGATTCATTGGAAGGATCCTAAGGAAATGCAATCCGAAAACAAAGGAAGTAGGTTACAGTACATTTGTTCGCCCACTGCTTGAATCTGCTCAGCAGTGTGGGATCCGTACCAGATAGGGTTGATAGAAGAGATAGAGAAGATCCAACGGAGAGCAGCGCGCTTCGTTACAGGATCATTTAGTAATCGCGCAAGCGTTACGGAGATGATAGATAAACTCCAGTGGAAGACTCTGCAGGAGGAGCAATAAGCTACCACAAGAACTCAAAAATCTTAGCAGTAGCCCAAGCTCTTTTAAGTCTAAACTGAAGAGTTTCCTCATGGCTCACTCCTTCTATTCTGTCGAGGAGCTCCTGAAAGAGCTAAGAAATTAAGCAAATTAAATTGCTACATTGTTGATTTTCTTCATTTAAACTTACTGCTTGTCACCTGAATATGTTTTTTTTATAATTCATTTCATCTGTTTCTAATATCGTGTTATAATTTCATGAATTGACTCGTTCCATGACCATGGAGACTTCTCCTTAATTTGGTCCCACGGAACAATAAATAAATAAATGAATAAAAATAAAATAAGAGACGCTCAGTAGGTCGGTACGGGCTTTTGTTAAAGTTTCGAGAACATACCTTCACGGGAGAGTCAAGCAGTATATTGCTCCCTCCTACGTATATCTCGCCAAGAGACCATGAGGACAAAATCAGAGAGATTAGTGCCCACACAGAAGCATACCGACAATCCTTCTTTCCACGAACAATACGAGACTGGAATAGAAGGGAGAACCGATAGAGGTACTCAGGGTACCCTCCGCCACACACCGTCAGGTGGCTTGCGGAGTATGGACGTACATGTAGATGTAGAACACAGCGGGTCGTAGCACGGCCCCTCATGCCAACGGCCAGCTGTCCGATGGAGCCTAAAACACATGAGTCATCTTCCAGATGTGTCGCCACTCAGTGGACGTGTAGTTACGGTATTGGTGTTCATACTCCAGCATTCATCGCTGAAGAACAGCAGCCCACATGAGCGTACGACCAGGCGCCTTGTGGAGAGGCCCATATGCAGCAAAGTTCGCTGAACGGCGCTTGAGGAGCCACTGTTGATAGCCACTTGGTTGATCCAGGTGGTCAGTTTCTCTACAGTCGCAACCCTATTGGCCTGTGCACACCTCCCGAGCCGCAGTTCACCCCTGCCTTGTGGTGCATCACAGATGCCCCTGCCCAAGTTTCGTGTAGTGCCGTTTTGCCATCGCACGGTAATCCTTAACTATGGCGGCACGCTAACAGCTTTCGAACTTAGACGTTTCAGAAATGCTTCAATCCTTGGCGCGAAAGTCAATGATCATACTTTTGTGGACATCAGATAAATCACACCGTTTCTATGTTTCCATTTGAGGGCGAGGTTCCTGTTTATATTCATATGCAACATAAGCGAGTCACTTATGCAGGTTTGTAAGCACTGATATGTAGACAAGGTATTTGAGCCGTGTTGCGGCTCGTGTTGGTGCTGTTGGTAAGTTGGCATCTTGTACTAGGGATAGTGGCACGTTTTCTTCTTGTTTTTACTGGCGCCACTACGTTTGCTAGCGTTGTTTGTCCACGAAAGGCAGCAGCAGCGGTTATCGATATATAGTACAGTGGTACTATCTTTGGAGAGACGTCAGGTGTTTTCCGGATCAGTTGTAAGTAGGCTGTTTATGTTTTCTTATTGGCAACGTTACGTAGCGCTCTGCATGAAAATCACTGGCTGTGCTGTGTGCAGTCTGTGGCTAGTTTGCATTGTTGTCTGCCATTGTAGTGTTGGGCAGCGGCAGCTGGATGTGAACAGGGCATAGCGTTGCGCAGTTAGAGGTGAGCCGCCAGCAGTGGTGGATGTGAGGAGAGAGATGGCGGAGTTTTGAAATTACGTATATTATGACTTGTGATGATATTAAGGTAAATACATAGTTTGTTCTCTATTAAAATTCAACGGAGAGCAGCGCGCTTCGTTACAGGATCATTTAGTAATCGCGCAAGCGTTACGGAGATGATAGATAAACTCCAGTGGAAGACTCTGCAGGAGGAGCAATAAGCTACCACAAGAACTCAAAAATCTTAGCAGTAGCCCAAGCTCTTTTAAGTCTAAACTGAAGAGTTTCCTCATGGCTCGCTCCTTCTATTCTGTCGAGGAGCTCCTGAAAGAGCTAAGAAATTAAGCAAATTAAATTGCTACATTGTTGATTTTCTTCATTTAAACTTACTGCTTGTCACCTGAATATGTTTTTTTTATAATTCATTTCATCTGTTTCTAATATCGTGTTATAATTTCATGAATTGACTCGTTCCATGACCATGGAGACTTCTCCTTAATTTGGTCCCACGGAACAATAAATAAATAAATGAATAAAAATAAAATAAGAGACGCTCAGTAGGTCGGTACGGGCTTTTGTTAAAGTTTCGAGAACATACCTTCACGGGAGAGTCAAGCAGTATATTGCTCCCTCCTACGTATATCTCGCCAAGAGACCATGAGGACAAAATCAGAGAGATCAGTGCCCACACAGAAGCATACCGACAATCCTTCTTTCCACGAACAATACGAGACTGGAATAGAAGGGAGAACCGATAGAGGTACTCAGGGTACCCTCCGCCACACACCGTCAGGTGGCTTGCGGAGTATGGACGTACATGTAGATGTAGAACACAGCGGGTCGTAGCACGGGCCCTCTTTGTGCCACAAAGTGTGATCCCAAGATTATGGCAACGATTCCAGCAGACAGGAAACGTGTCCAGGCGCTACAGTACGGGACGTCCACAGTGTACAACACCACAAGAAGACCGATATCTCACCATCAGTGCCCGCAGACGGCCACGGAATACTGCAGGTAGCCTTGCTCGGGACCTTACCGCAGCCACTGGAACAGTTGACTCCAGATACACAGTCTACAGACGACTTAACAGACATGGTTTATTCGCCCACAGACCTGCAAGGTGCATTCCACTGAGCCCTGGTCACAGGAGAGCCCGTAAAGCCTGGTGTCAGGAACACACTACATTGTCATTGGAACAGTGATCCCAGGTTATGTTCACGGACTAGTCTAGGTATAGTCTGAACAGTGATTCTCGCCCGATTTTCATCTGGCGTGAACCAGGAACCAGATACCAACCCCTTAATATCCTGGAAAGGGACCTGTATGGAGGTCGTGGTTTGATGATGTGGGGTGGAATTATGATTGGTGCACGTACACCCCTGCATGTCTTTGACAGAGGAACTGTAACAGGTCAGGTGCATCGGGACGTCATTTTGCACCAGTGTGTCCGCCTTTTCAGGGGTGCAGTGGGTCCCACCTTCCTCCTGATGGATGATAACGCACGGCCCTACCGAGCTGCCGTCGTCAAGGAATACCTTGAAACAGCAGATATTAGGCGAATGGAGTGGCCTGCCTATTCTCCAGACCTTAAACCCCATCGAGTACGTCTGGGATGCTCTTGGTCGATGTATCGCTGCACGTCTTCAAACCCCTACGACACTTCAAGAGCTCCGACAGACACTGGTGCAAGAATGGGACGCTATACCCCAGCAGCTGCTGGACCACCTGATCCAGAGTATGCCAACCTGTTGTGAGGCCTGTGTACGTATGCATGGTGATCATATCCCATATTGATGTCGGGGTACATGCGCAGGAAACAGTGGCGTTTTGTAGCACATGTGTTTCGGGACGGTTTTCTCAACTTATCACCAATACCGTGGACATACAGATGTGTGTCGTGTGTGTTCCCTATGTACCTATGCTATTAGCACCAGTTTCGTGTAGTGCCATGTTTTGTGGCACCACATTCTGCAATTATCCTTAATTTATGAGTATGACTGTATTTCAATGTTGTAAAGTCTATTTAAAAAATTGTCAGGAATGAAATTTTACTTAGAAGTGAAACTAGGACGAAAAGTGGCAGAGGCAAGAAGAGAGCATAAGGTTTTAAAACGTAGCACTACAGCGGAATGCTGGATCAGGTAACTATGGAAGATACACTGGATCAAATGGGCGACATCACCGCAAATTGGGTAGAAAAGTATGATAGGGCTTAACCTAAGGAAACAAGAAGATCCGATTATAACTCATGTCCTGAGACATCAACGACCGTCAATTGGTGGGTGGAATGATCGAGGCTGGACTAGTAGAAATGGATGTAGGTTTCACTACCAATGCAAAGATGAAAAGGGCAGCGCCTCATAGCTAATCGTGGAGACAAGTATCAAACTAGTCTTCGAAATGAGGACCACGACAGCAACAACGCACAGAAATGCAGAACATGCACTGTAATATTTGTGTTTCTTCTAATGAACATTTTTGGAAAAAAAGGATTCGAATCAATACCTGATGCTTATCCTGAGCAGTCGTTTACATTAACAATACGCTAGTGCTCCATTCTACACGTTCTCAAAAATCACTCTTTTTTCCCCATTACGCCGTCACGTTACCATGATAGAAAATGTTCTGATTAACGAGATGTGAACAGAACGGGACTTTTATTATCACTGTGACCAAGAAAGGATCAGAAATAGCAGGGACGGAGGGGGAGGGTCCAACTCATGTTAGTTTCCCGCGGAAATGAGAACTAGTTATGAGAATCCGTGAGACATTGCTCTGGATATACACTCCTCGAAATTGAAATAAGAACACCGTGAATTCATTGTCCCAGGAAGGGGAAACTTTATTGACACATTCCTGGGGTCAGATACATCACATGATCACACTGACAGAACCACATGCACATAGACACAGGCAACAGAGCATGCACAATGTCGGCACTAGTACAGTGTATATCCACCTTTCGCAGCAATGCAGGCTGATATTCTCCCATGGAGACGATCGTAGAGATGCTGGATGTAGTCCTGTGGAACGGCTTGCCATGCCATTTCCACCTGGCGCCTCAGTTGGACCAGCGTTCGTGCTGGACGTGCAGACCGCGTGAGACGACGCTTCATCCAGTCCCAAACATGCTCAATGGGGGACAGATCCGGAGATCTTGCTGGCCAGGGTAGTTGACTTACACCTTCTAGAGCACGTTGGGTGGCACGGGATACATGCGGACGTGCATTGTCCTGTTGGAACAGCAAGTTCCCTTGCCGGTCTAGGAATGGTAGAACGATGGGTTCGATGACGGTTTGGATGTACCGTGCACTATTCAGTGTCCCCTCGACGATCACCAGTGGTGTACGGCCAGTGTAGGAGATCGCTCCCCACACCATGATGCCGGGTGTTGGCCCTGTGTGCCTCGGTCGTATGCAGTCCTGATTGTGGCGCTCACCTGCACGGCGCCAAACAGGCATACGACCATCATTGGCACCAAGGCAGAAGCGACTCTCATCGCTGAAGACGACACGTCTCCATTCGTCCCTTCATTCACGCCTGTCGCGACACCACTGGAGGCGGGCTGCACGATGTTGGGGCGTGAGCGGAAGACGGCCTAACGGTGTGCGGGACCGTAGCCCAGCTTCATGGAGACGGTTGCGAATGGTCCTCGCCGATACCCCAGGAGCAACAGTGTCCCTAATTTGCTGGGAAGTGGCGGTGCGGTCCCCTACGGCACTGCGTAGGATCCTACGGTCTTGGCGTGCATCCGTGCGGCGCTGCGGTCCGGTCCCAGGTCGACGGGCACGTGCATCTTCCGCCGACCACTGGCGACAACATTGAAGTACTGTGGAGACCTCACGCCCCACGTGTTGAGCAATTCGGCGGTACGTCCACCCGGCCTCCCGCATGCCCACTATACGCCCTCGCTCAAAGTCCGTCAACTGCACATACGGTTCACGTCCACGCTGTCGCGGCATGCTACCAGTGTTAAAGACTGCGATGGAGCTCCGTATGCCACGGCAAACTGGCTGGCACTGACGGCGGCGATGCACAAATGCTGCGCAACTAGCGCCATTCGACGGCCAACACCGCGGTTCCTGGTGTGTCCGCTGTGCCGTGCGTGTGATCATTGCTTGTACAGCCCTCTCGCAGTGTCCGGAGCAAGTATGGTGGGTCTGACACACCGGTGTCAATGTGTTCTTTTTTCCATTTCCAGGAGTGTATTTTCTAATAAACATAGGATTTTCTGGATTGCTTTAAAGTGGAGGGGAGGGGGTGTGGGTGTTGGTAGCTACCCTTAGGTACAGATCGCTGGTTACGCCCTTGACCATACCACTGTACTGCAGTGTGTAAATGGTTAAATTTTATGAAATTTAAGGCTCACCTCAGCCACAATGTTGAAACAAACCAGTATTATACTGCAACTGGACGGATGGAGGCGGTGTTCCATTCTCAGACTTTTCAATGGACTATCAGTTATATCTACAGCTTATCACCGAATCGGAACCACTGTACAAGTTGGCTGTCTTCGCGTAAATATACTGTTATCATTCTATATGAGATGGGAATCATATTTGGTTTAGCTTCTGATTCGGAAACAATATTTGCATTGCGTATCAACTGTAAACATAGCAGAGTTGAATGCTTGACTGAGAAATGGTAAGTACAATATTTTAACCCAAATCTAGCTAAATTTAGCATTTTTATCAACAGTTTACCAGATGAAAATCATTTCGACTGATCGTAACATCCAAAGATTAATTTAACCAGTCAAGCATATACTGCGAGCCTCAGAGATACCCTTTTGAAGGAAACAAGAACAAAGTGCTCTCCTGTCTCAGCATCAATTTGACTTTTAACATCTATTTACTATTTTCATTGCAAAAATTATTGTAATTGCAAATATACTGCGAGATGTACAGCTTTAAATTATTTATTCGCTATGGTTCTACATGATACTATCTGAAGTGCAATTCAAATGAAGTTCAATGAATCACGAGCACGGCAGAAATGCATGCCGTACGCTAAGCGCATTTACAAATTAATAATTCGTATCTCTTTAATATTTCATGGAGAGCAGTTTTTATTTTGTGCGGGTGCAACTGATTAGAATTCAGTTACCCTTTATAAATAATTCATATCCATTAATGCCAAACGGCCTTTCCCTACACCTGACAAATTGTGTAGCCAGATATTTTTATTGGCGTCCCGGCAGCGGTACATATTTTGGATTCATCTCGCTTCTGTAGCTGAAATTACACTTTACGTTAAGCATATTACTACTATTGTAAAATCCTCATAAGGGGCAGCGAAACATGTACGTCTTCAAGTAACAGGGATCATGTAGAGTGGATAGCAAGGAACAGCATGATAAAACAGTGAACAGCTGCATCGGGTTAGGCTACTGGATCTCTATACTCGGCGAAAGTTGTTCCTATGGAAGAAAACCAAATTTTAAAGTATATATCACACGACGACTTCTGAAAGCGCAAAAAGAATTCGTATCACTTATCAAAATATTTTTCACAGTAAAACAAGGAAACCTGTCAGCTAAACAAACGTCAACTGCTTGTTTTTCAGGGTATTAATCCAAAAACGTGGGATTGTACAATGAAAGGAGCAGGCATTTCATAACACCTCCGATTTTTTAAACAAAGTGATCACATGGAAACTGCGAAACCTGTGTCACTTCTCGAACTAATCTTCCTGCTGCCGTATACAGATCTTTCAATGTCGACGTCGTGAATCCATGGCAGGTGCAAACCCTTCTTTGGGAATCTGCTTCAACCGCTGGAAAATCGCTGAAGCAATATCGTCACGGCTAGTGAATATGCGACCACGGACAGTTTTTTTTCTTCGTCGGAAACAGCCAGGGTTGCTAAGTATCACGACATGTAAGCAGGGAGTCTGCGAACCCATTCAAAACTATTGTCACGAATAAACTGCAACGCCAAATTAGTCCAATGCGCCGGTGTCTTTTCGTGGTGTCAGAGCACACGAGCATCCTTTTCGGGCCATTTTTTAGGCAATGCTGGAAGGAGCTCGTTTCTTGAAAACCTCTTGGTAGGCTGCACGTCACAGTAGTCCCCTGTGGGACTTTCCTTGTTTGTGGTGCTGGTGAATGTATATGCTTACATTGATCTGACTGGCATAATACACTACTGGCCATTAAAATCGCTAAACCAAAAAGAAATACAGATGATAAACTGGTATTCATTGGACAAATATATTATATCAGGACTGACATGTTATTGCATTTTCACGCAATTTGGGTGCATAGATCCTGAGAAATCAGTACCCAGAACAACCACCTCTGGCCGTAATAACAGCCTTGATACGCCTGGGCATTGACTCAAACAGAGCTTCAATGGCGTGTACAGGTACAGCTGCCCCTGCAGCTTCAACATGATATCACAGTTCATCAAGTGTACTGACTGGCGTACTGTGACGAGCCAGTTGCTCGGCCACCATTGACGAGACATTTTCAATTGGTGAGAGATCTGGAGAATGTGCTGGCCAGGGCAGCAGTCGAACATGTTCTGTATCCAGAAAGGCCAGTACAGGACCTTCAACATGCGGTCGTTTATTATCCTCCTGAAATGTAGGGTTTCGCAGGGGTCGAATGAAGGGTAGAACCACGGGTCGTAACACATATGAAATTTAACGTCCACTGTTCAAAGTGCCGTCAATGCGAACTATGGCGATGGCGAATACACGCTTCAAGTGTGCGTTCACCGCTATGTGGCCAAACACGAATGCGACCATCATGATGCTCTAAACAGAACCTGGATTCATTCGAAAAAATGACGCTTTGCCATTCGTGCTCCCAGGTTCGTTGTTGAGTACACCATCGCAGACGCTCCTGTCTGTGATGCAGCGTCAAGGGTAACCGCAGCCACAGTCTCCGAGCTGATAGTCCATGCTGCTGCAAACGTCGTCGAACTGTTCGTGCAGATGGTTGTTGTCTTGCAAACGTCCCCATCTGTTGACTCAGGTATCGAGACGTGGCTGCACGATCCGTTACAGCCATGCGGAAAAGATGCCTGTCATCTCGACTGCTAGTGATACGAGGCCGTTGGGATCCGGCACGGCGTTCCGTATTACCCTCCTGAACCCCCCGATTCCATATTCTGCTATCAGTCATTGGATCTCGACCAACGCGAGCAGCAATGTCGCGATACGATAAACCGCAATCGTGATAGGCTACAATCCGACCTTTGTCAAAGTCGGAAACGTGATGGTACGCATTTATATTCCTTACACGAGGCATCACAACAACCTTTCACCAGGCAACGTCGGCCAACTGCAGTTTGTGTATGAGAAATCGGTTGGAAACTTTCCTCATGTCAGTACGTTGTAGGTGTTGCCACCGACGCCAACCTTGTGTGAATGCTCTGAAAAGCGTATCATTTGCTTATCACAGCATCTTCTTCCTGCCGATAAATTTTGTGTCTGTAGCTCGTCATCTTCGTGGTGTATCAATTTTAATGGCCAGTAGTGTAGATAAAACGGAATACCACACACGCCGTCTTCACGCGTCAACATGCCTGGCAGTATGCCACGCGCACAGCGTTGTCTTCCGTTAAAATGCGCGGCAGCCGTTAACAGCGCCACTGTAAGTGTCGGGATCGGTCCTCACTCATGTCTCTGCCGCTAGAGTCGGTGTGCCATACACTGCTGCTCTCCCAAGCATCTCAGTAATTCTAATGGAATGTCGTCCACTCCATGGACTTTGTTTCGACTTTGTTCTTTCAGTGGTCTGTGACATTCTTCTCGCGGTATCATATCTCCCATATCATCATCTACTTCCTCTTCACTTTGTACATTGTCTTATAGTTCACTTCCCTTGAAATGTCCTATATAGTCCTTTCATATTTCAGCTTTCCCTTCTTTGCGTAGTACTGCTTTTCCGTTTGAGCTGTTGACATTCATGGAGCTGCTTCTCCTTTCCCCAAAGCTATCTTTAATTTTCCTATAGACAGCGTCTATCTTTGCTCTACTTACACAAGCTTCCACATCCTTCCATTTTCCCTCCTGCAATTGCAAAAAAAATGGCTCTGAGCACTATGGGACTTAACTTCTAAGGTCATCAGTCCCCTAGAACTTAGAACTACTTAAACCTAACTAACCTAAGGACATCACACACATCCATGCCCGAGGCAGGATTCGAACCTGCGACCGTTGCGGCCGCGCGGTTCCAGACTGTAGCACCTTTAACCACTTGGCCACCACGGCCGACCTTGCAATTGCCCTTTAGCCATTTTGCACTTACTGTCAATATTTTTAGGCAACTAAATTCGTTTTTGACCGTTTCATTTGGTGCCTTTTTATATTTCCTCCTTTCGCTAACTCAAATGAATATCTAAGTATTTCTACTAGACTTCCAAGGATTTCTAGTAGACTTTATCTGTTTACCTATTTGGTCTACTACTGACTTCATCTCTCAAAAGTGTGTATCCGTCTTCCACTATATTCCTTTTACTTGTTTCAATCAATCATTGCTAACTCTGGTTTTTTCATTTTATCCAGGTCTCATCTCCATAATTTTATACCTTTACCCAATTTTTTTGGTTTTAATGTGTCCTTGTTACTTGACGCATACCATAACCTTATAAGCAAACAATGCTGAAATGCGATTTCTGGAGTAGAAACAAGCTGTGTAATTTTTCTCTATGGACGGATTATACACTGTCCAGTTACATTAATGTGACTACCTGTCAAAAGCCTGAATAACGACCTTTTACAGCGAAAACCACTTTGTGACGTGCTGGAAGAGAGTCAACAAGGTTCTGGAAGCGCTACCGACACTGATATGGAGCCATGCCAGTTCCAGCGGTGTGGCCAGCTGCTCTAAGTTTCTCGGTTGAGCACCAATGGGCGAGCAGTCCGGTGGAGATGGTCCCACAGATCCTCGATGAGGTTAAAATACAGGGAATCTGATGGAAAGAGGAGTAGGGTAAACTCTCCCGTGTGGTCTTTGAACCACTCTGAGCTCTCTGACGCGTTGTACTCTACGGTTGGTAAACGACATCGTGCTGAAACAGAAGCTGCACGTAGGTGTGGACGTGATCCCGAAGGATAGATGCATACTTGTTTTGATCCATTGTGCCTTCCAGCGACTAGGTCACCCAGGAAATGCAGTGTGACATGGAGTCCTCCAAAGACTGCTGCAAGGTGTTTTCTGTCAGACGTTTCACGTCGCACATGCCAACGGCCAGCAGTCCGATGGAGCCTAAAACACACGAATCATCTTCCAGATGTGTCGCCACTCAGTGGACGTGTAGTTACAGTATTGGTGCTCAGACTCCAGCATTCATCGCCGAAGAACAGCAGTCCACATAAGTGTACGTCCAGTTGCCTTGTGGACAGACTCATATGCAGCAAAGTTCGCTGAACGGCGCTTGAGGAGCCACTGTTGATAGCCACTTGGTTGACCCAGATGGTCAGTTTCTCTACAGTCGCAACCCTATTGGCCTGTGCACACCTCCCCAGCCGCAGTTAACCCCTGCCTTGTGGTGCATCACAGATGCCCCTGCCCAAGTTTCGTGTAGTGCCGTTTTGCCATGCACGGTAATCCTTAACTATGGCGGCACGCTAACAGCTTTCAAACTTAGACGTTTCAGAAATGCTTCAATCCTTGGCGCGAAAGTCAATGATCATACTTTTGTGGACATCAGATAAATCACACCGTTTCTATGTTTCCATTTGAGGGCGAGGTTCCTGTTTATATTCGTATGCAACATAAGCGAGTCACTGATGCAGGTTTGTAAGCACTGATATGTAGACAAGGTATTTGAGCCGTGTTGCGGCTCTTGTTGGTGCTGTTGGTGCTGTTGGTAAGTTGGCACTAGGGATAGTGGCACGTTTCCTCCTTGTTTTTACTGGCGCCACTACGTTTGCTAGCGTTGTTTGTCCACGAAAGGCAACAGCAGCGGTTATCGATATCTAGTACAGTGGTACTATCTTTGGAGAGACGTCAGGTGTTTTCCGGATCAGTTGTAAGTAGGCTGTTTATGTTTTCTTATTGGCAACGTTACGTAGCGCTCTGTATGAAAATCACTGGCTGTGCTGTGTGCAGTCTGTGGCTAGTTTGCATTGTTGTCTGCCATTGTAGTGTTGGGCAGCGGCAGCTGGATGTGAACAGGGCATAGCGTTGCGTAGTTAGAGGTGAGCCGCCAGCAGTAGTGGATGTAAGGAGAGAGATGGCGGAGTTTTGAAATTACATATATTATGACTTGTGATGATATTAAGGAAAATACATTGTTTGTTCTCTATTAAAATCTTTCATTTGCTAACTATCCCTACCTGTCCTTTCCTTTTGTGTTATCCCACTATGTGTTTGTGTACCCTTGTGTATTTGTTTTCTTCCTGTCTCTGTGTAGTTTCATAGAATTTTTTGTTCTTTTAATATTAAGCTACATTCACTATGATGAGGAATACTGTTCTCTTCAAATATAATTGGCATTAATAATATGTTATTTACCTTGTAAAGATGCTTAGACATTATTTATTCTGTTTTGTTTTGTTGCTCATGTGTAAAGTTGATGTTTCAAAAGTTATTCTGATATTTTATCTATGAACTTATGTTATAATTCCTGTAACACAGATGTATATGTTATTTCGATTCTTTTGTAAAGCTTGTACTACAAATGTTATATGTATTGTTATGTTCTTTAATGATATATTTTGTACCTTTGTAATTGTATTGTCATGTTATAATATTGTAATTGACACCAGTTCATCAAATTAAGTAACTTGTAAGTTACATTTCACTGCACACGTTTCTGTTGGTCATAGTATATGGACAATATGTGAGAAGTAGGGACTGTTAGTGTTTGCACGTGTGTTAATAATTCAGCAAGGGACTGGATAACAGCATTGCTGGTTCTAAGCACAATTCCAAAAATTTCTTTAGTGGACAAGTGGTGGTTTATGGACTTGCTATATTGTCTGCAAGACTTCTAAGGACAATTCCAAAAACTTTGTGCGTGCACAAGTGGTGGTTTATGGACTTGCTATCTTCTCTGCAAGACTCTTCGATGGTGATTGTGCACCTGCACAGTCACAGCAGATGGCTGCTGGCCGTCTCTACATGGACTACAGTGGGTCTGCACCTCTGGTGGCCCACCAACACCAATACCATACTCTCTACCAGGACTACAGTGGGTCTGCTCTGTGATGACCTACCTACCAATCCTCTTCAAAACGTCGAATGACTCTGCTGTGGGTTTGCTCTGTTGTGGCCCATTACCTGTCAGCATGTCAAGAGTTAGCACTGTCTTTCAGTTGGAAGGACTACACTACTTCTTCAAGACTGCATGGAAATCCACTACTTCCGTGTGCATTGTCTTTTACTGCTCAGACTTTGAAAAAAAACCACTGAAATTTTACTGTGATGAACAATCTGGACTGTCTTTATGGACTGTGAGAAAATTTTAGCTTTTGACCAACATTGTATAAATAAGTGTGTGCATTTCATATCTTTGTTATTGTAATTATCAAAAATTTTTTCAAATCATTATTGGCCACTGCCGAAGACAATTTGTAAATTTTTTTGTGGGGAGCATGGGGGCTATGTAAGTAGGCTGTTTATGTTTTCTTATTGGCAACGTTACGTAGCGCCCTGTATGAAAATCACTGGCTGTGCTGTGTGCAGTCTGTGGTTAGTTTGCATTGTTGTCTGCCATTGTAGTGTTGGGCAGCGGCAGCTGGATGTGAACAGGGCATAGCGTTGCACAGTTAGAGGTGAGCCGCCAGCAGTGGTGGACGTGAGGAGAGAGATGGCGGAGTTTTGAAATTACATGTATTATAACTTGTCATGATATTAAGGTAAATACATTGTTTGTTCTCTATTAAAATCTTTCATTTGCTAACTATCCCTATCAGTAGTTAGTGCCTTCCGTAGTTTGAATCATTTATTTAGCTGGCAGTAGTGGCGCTCGCTGTATTGCAGTAGTTCGAGTAATGAAGATTTTTGTGAGGCAAGTGATTTGTGAAAGGTATAGGTTAATGTTAGTCAGGGCCATTCTTTTGTAGGGATTTTTGAAAGTCAGATTGCGTTGCGCTAAATAATATTGTATGTCAGTTTAAGCACAGTCATGTACAATTGTTCAAAGGGGACGTTACACAGTGTGTGTCAGGGAGTTTGGTTGGGATGGAGCAGCAGTGAGGTCCGGCAGCGCAGGGTCATGCCTGCACCGCTGGTGGCACGCAGGCACTGCCAGATCAAGGGGCTGTAGTTGCGAGGGCCACAGCCTTACTGTGCACCGGCCCCAGGACGTTTGAGTTGAGTGAACATTAACCCAGTAGTGAAACCTCCACTATTTTGAGATCACGCCGTTTGTTCGCGTGTTGCTGCTCTCAGGGTCGCTGAGACGAAGAGCAACGAGTAAGGTGTTTGGACTTGGCGAAATTAATTACCCATCCGTACTGAAGATCAACCAGCGGTATTTTTCTGACGCTAACGCCCCTGTTACCCGCCCTGGATGTTAGCGTATTTTCGCGGCAGTATACCTTTCCTCGCCTTGCCGCTGCTGTCCGGTAAGGCATGCAGTTGGACAGCCTCCTTGAGTGTGGTTCTGATATTTTGTTTCTTTTGGACTACTTTGGTCGTAGTGGTTCCTTCTGCTTGTGGATGTTCTAAACACCGGATTCAGTGCTGTCTGCCGGTTCCGCCTTGCCTGCGTTATTCCATCGTTGTATTGGTTATAAGACTTTAGGTAGACTTTGCAAGAGTGTTGGTCTGCGTTTAAACTGTCACTAGTTTGAGTTGCCATCCAGTTAAGTGAATGTACCTCTTGACTGCCTGTCTCATCGTTTACGAAGTTGACCGACTTTCCCAGGTGGATCCTTGGAGCACTATCTGAGGCCCACTTCTCTCTTGATTTCGTCAGATTGTGATGATTGTTTTTTTTTTTATATTTTAATTTTGAATTATTACTGTTTAGGCCTTCAGCCGACAAAGAGTTTGAACTTCTTGTTAATAAGGCCTCCAGTCGTGAGTGCAACTTGTGTTAAGAAATTTTAATTAGGCAAAATATCTTAACACTGTAGTGTTGATGATAGTTCTTTAAATATCTCTCGAAGAAGTTCAATTGCTTCTCAAACATTTGCTGTCCAGGCCTTCAGCCGACAAATAATTTGAATTACTTGTCAATACGTCCTTCAGCTGTGAATGCAATTGTTCTTGAAAATGTTTAATTAGATATTGTCTCTTAATAGTGAAATTTTGATGATTGTCTTTTTTAAAAATATTTTTGTATCTCTTGGAGAAGTTTAACTGGTTCCTAAGAATTTGCTATCCAGGCCTTCAGCCGTAAAATTGTTTTTTTTTTTTTTTTTTTTTTTTTTTGAGTTATTACTATTGGGGCCTTCAGCTGACAAACAATTTGAATTTCTGGTCAATGAAGCCTTCAGCCGTGAGTACAACTTGCTTAAGAATTTTTTATTAGACATTGTGTCTTAACAGTCAAATTTGATAATTGTTCCTTATTTGCAATTGTTTCCGAGTAAAGTGTACATGGTTAAAAAAGACTAAGCAACCAACGGTAACTGATTATGGCCCCGTCCACACCGAACCCCGGCTTTTCCTAAGTATCAGGTCTCAGCATTAGTGTGGAATTCATGTCTTCCCGATGTGTGTGTGGTATGCGGTAATGTGGACTATAGCGACATTATTAGCAAATGCGTCTCATCCACTGCGGGAGTCATATGAGCAGCAGCCCTTTAGTCCCGGCCTCTCCCTGTGCGATTATTACGCCTTCGGTCCCTTAAAAGAGGCCCTGAAGTGTTGGTGGTTCTGTCGGATGAGGATGTGCTGCAGGCAAAACTAGACATCTGTTCGCAACAGGAAACGTGGTTTACCAGAAGGACATCTTGAGCATGGTGCGTCAGTCAGATGATCGACTCAATAGTCAAGGTGACTGATTCTGGAATTTACGGCCTTCTAATGGAAATTTTTGACCACCTCTTATAAATTACGCTACTTTTACATACTTTGTGTAGTTTTGCTGGAATGCCAATTATTTGCATATCCAAGTGAGTAACACATTTCATGCCGTTTTGGAGGTTGTTGCATGCTGCCTTCATGGTCAGCAGTGTATTTGTGATTTAAGTAGTTACAATGTTTTTACTTTGGAGCACGATTGTCCATTAAAGTAAAGCTGCCTCGCATCCGTTCCGCGCAAGCAGCGGCGTGGGCCGAGGGTTTATGCAGAGGGAGCTCGCACCCACGGACCGCGCCGCTTAATGCTCGTTAACGGGCGGACCACGCGCGCAATTGGCGCAGCTTTGCGAGTGCGACAGCTCCGCTCGGCACGCGGCATCGTAAGTCAGCGCTATCTGCCGCCAACAGGTCCCCCTGCGTGGCAGACGCGACCGCCATACCGGCCGGACCGAGAAAGCAGCGCCCAGGGGTAGGCCGACCCGCCGAACGCGTGCGCTCTTCCTCACGCTCTCATGTTTGTTCTAATCCACCTTGGATAATAACAACTTAGGACAACATACGCTTTTCTACACCAAAAGAGGCCAGGATATCTATAGTTTTCGTTTCTTAAAGATCCATCCGATATGGTATACAGGAGTCAATTGTGTAGTTTTATTATTTGTTTCTGATTCCAAAGGATCTTTGGAACCATCTATAACTACATGTACATCCATACTGTGCAACCAATGTTATGGCGTGTGGCAGAGAGTACGTAGTATCGTCTGTAATGCCATGTGTCAATATGAGTTTGTGTACACTTGTCTTAGACAGCAAGCCAGAGTGGCCGAGCGGTTCTAGGCGCTACAGTCTGGAACCGCGCGACCGCTACGATCGCAGGTTCGAATCCTGCCTAGGGCATGAATGTGTGTGATGTCCTTAGGTTAGTTGGGTTTAAGTAGTTCTAAGTTCTAGGGGACTGATGACCTCAGAAGTTAAGTCCCATAGTGTTCCGAGCTATTTGAACCATTTTTGTCCTAGACATCAGATGAAGATAATAACAAAGCAGTCGGTAATGCTGACATTTTCAGAGAAGGAGAAAGCATTTTACGTAATTTTAAAGTTCCAAAAACCTTTCTAATTTCCTACTTTTAATTTATACTTAGGTGGGGTCTATGCGAGCTATACAATTAAAAAATTTTTGAAAAAAAAGGTTAAGTCAAATAAATAAACTACACAATCTATTACAGATGACAAACCACAGTTGTATTCACTCTTTACCGTTAGTCTAATTTTATTTCTAGTTCGTTGAATTTTTTGAAGTCAGCTAGTAATAACTTATGACAAAAATAAATAATACAAGTTTCTCTTTATAATTGTAATATTTATCACTTTTTCTGTCTGGAAAGTAAATGCGTAGTCGATTATAGCCTTTTGTAGTAGATCCTCCTCTTGTAGGCAGTATTCACTTGTCTTCTCCAGTCCTTATACTGACTCAGCCAGATACGAGAGACCCACAGTCCAGGGCGGACTTTGAAACACGTCGGAATTTCACATATTCTAATTATTGCCGGAAGTGCGAGAAATGATGAATCACAGAAAATAAACCAATGGGCACACTAAAGATTGAAACCAGGAAATTGAGATTTTGCAATCGTTTATCAGCCACTTGGCTACTTTCCTTTTTTTTAAGGTTACCTTCATCTCCCTCTGATTACCATTATGACCTTCTTCGGTATACAGCTCGAACTGGAAACATATAGTATTCTCATGACATATTTCCTTTGTAAATTGAGATGAAGGTCCCGTTCTATGTTCGGAGCCCACTACATCACATCGAAAGTGCGCCGAGAACAATCACAACAGCATCAACTAATCCACATCGTTAACAGTAAACATTGACAATTAGAAAAAGTAGTGATGCATATTGCCTTTTTTACTCGATGACCATACTTTTTACACTACAGTTGTACAGTGTAGCCGGCCGCGGTGGTCTCGCGGTTCTAGGCGCGCAGTCCGGAACCGCGCGACTGCTACGGTCGCAGGTTCGAATCCTGCCTCGGGCATGGATGTGTGTGATGTCCTTAGGTTAGTTAGGTTTAAGTAGTTCTAAGTTCTAGGGGACTGATGACCAAAGATGTTACGTCCCGTAGTGCTCAGAGCCATTTGAACCATTTTTTTTTGTACAGTGTAACTCGCACATAAAAAATATTTATGTCGATTGTTTTAGTTATTCTGAAAATAAAGCCGTCTACATAGCGTAATATGCGATGATGGACCAAAACATTGTGATCACCTACTTAATATCATCTTGCTCTAATTTAGGAGCACAATACAGCAGTGATTTTGTGTGACATGAATTCGATAAGTTATCGGTACGATTCTGGAGGTATTTGGCAGCAGAAGTCTACAGATAGGTAACGCATATCTCGGTAGTTTTGGGCACGGAGCTGGCACCTGATAGCTTATTCCTTTGGGTTCAGATCAGGCGATTTTGATAGCCAAGGCATCAAAGAGAGTCCACAATCGTGCTCCTTGAAACCACTGTGGCAGGATTCTGGTCTCCTGACATAGACAGTTATCCTGCTGGAAGATGCCACTGCCATTGAGCGTGAAGGTATGGAGGTGGTCGCCAATAATATTCACGGCTGACATATAGCCTTAGTTTGTACCACTACTCTCAATATGATCCATAGGATCATATTGCCACTTCCGACCTACGTTCATTTCATTTGATCTACTGCTCAGTCTCTATGATTCTTCGTCCGCTGCAATCTTAATTGACTGTAGAGGTCGTCTGCTGTATAACATCTCCGCAGTGAACTGTGTGCTTTGAAACACTTGTGCCTGCAGTATCACTGTACTCTCTCATAAGATCTGCTATAGATTACTGCGTTTACATCCAACAACTTGTCTTCTATTCGTCGTTTCAGCCTCCTTCAACTAATTTCCGTAGATGCTGACAGTGGCAGAATGCCCACAACAGAACAGCTTCTCCGTTTCCAGTATGTTCGCTCCCAGACGCTCGGCCATTACAATCTATGTCAGTGGATTGCCTTCGTTTTCGGCCCATGTCGACGCCAGAATTATTTGCATTACTTTTCTACTCCAGTTACGGAATTTCGCTACTGTGTCAGGCGCCCGTATCACCAACTGACGACACTCAGTCTTGCGGTACACAGAGGATGTGGTATTTTCATTTATTCGGCTAGGACCATCATCAAATGAAAATTTAAATGCATAAAATACTTTGTCAGTTTCAAACCCCACGCTTTAGTCGATCGTCAGCTACCTATTAACACCCTGCTCAGGCATAGGTTTTAACGCAACTGACACGGAACGTTGTTTTGGGAGTAATATGTTTTGACCTGATGGTAGCCGTAGCCGAAAAGTCGGATTAAATGAAAAATGGAGATGAAAAAATTTTGTACATGGTTGCACGTTCAGAGACCGTGAATAGTTATAATTGGAAGGAAACAGCCCTCGGTCACTATTTTTAACGGGTTTCGACACTGCTTGGAGTGTCTTCCTCAGAATTTAAATCAAAGAATGGTCTATAACATGTTTATTATTGATTTAAATTCTGACGAAGACACTCCTAGCAGTGTTGAAACCCGGTTAATTCTTTAAAAATAGTGACCGAGGGCTGTTTTCTTTCAATTATATTTGGAGATGACTTTGTTCGCAGAATTGCTTCGCTCACTAGTTTTAAAGAATTAACCGGGTTTCGACACTGCCTGGAGTGTCTTCCTCAGAATTTAAATCAAAGAATGGTCTATAACATGGTTATTATTGATTTAAATTCTGACGAAGACACTCCTAGCAGTGTCGAAACCCGGTTAATTCTTTAAAAATAGTGACCGAGCGCTGTTTTCTTTCAATTATATATGGAGATGACTTTGTTCGCAGAATTTATTCGCGACCGTAGACTCATTTAGGGGATGTACAATACGAAAGGAGTTCAATAAGTACTGCAACACATTTCTTCCTCGGCCGATTTCAGTTGAAATATGCGGTATTTGTTGTGGGACATCGTGGGATATTCCCGCTTCAGCCTCAAAAGTTTCATGAAGTTCCAATAGGAGACAGCGTACCTAACAGCCTTCAAAGTGGCGTTTGTAGCAGAGGTGCATACCAAGCAAAGAGCTATCATTGAGTTTATTTTGGTGGAGAACCAGAGCATCGGAGACATTCATAGGCACTTGCAGAATGTCTACCGAAACCTAGCAGTGAAAACAACCACGATGAGCCGTTGGGTGAGGCATCTGTCATCACCACAAAAAGACATTCCATGTCCCGTGTGCCGGCTCGCCGCACACAGCTGTGACTCCTGCAATGTTGGAACGTGCGGACACCCTCATTCGATGTAACCGACATCTCTGTTGGTAGTGGTGGCATACTCTTCTACCAGTTGGGGAACTCAAAGATGCCTGCTAGCAGGATTCCTCGGCTCCTACGCGCCTCCCGACATGCATCTTTTTGGTCCAATGATGGAAGCAGTATGTTGACGATGTGAAGGTTATTGATGCAGCAAGTCGTTGGCTCCGTTGTCGAATAGTATGTTAACGTGGTGGCATACAGACCCTCCCAGTAATGTTGCGTAAGGCTGTCGCATTGAACGGAGTTTATTTTGAAAAAGAGGGTTTTGTTGCCAAAAGTATGAGAAATAACACCACCTTGCTTTCAGAACAAATGTGTTCCATTACCTATTGAACTGGCCCGCTATAATCTTTTATTACAATACTGGCCATTAAAATTGTTACATGAAGAAGAAATGCAGATGGTAAACGGGTATTCGTAGGACAAATATATTATACTAGAGGTAACATGTGATTACATTTTCACGCAATTTGGGTGCATAGGTCCTGAGAAATCAGTACACAGAACAACAACCTCTGGCCGTAATAACGTCCTTGTTACTCCTGGGCATCGACTCAAACAGAGCTTGGATGGCGTGTACAGGTACAGCTGCCCATGCAGCTGCAACACGATACCACAGTTCAACAAGAGTAGTGACTGGCGTATTGTGACGAGCCAGTTTCTCGGCTACCATTGACCAGACGTATTCAATTGGTGAGAGATCTGGAGAATGTGCTGGCCAGGGCAGCAGTCGAACATTTTCTGTGTCCAGAGAGGCCCGTACAGCACCTGCAACATGCGTTCGTGCATTATCCTGCTGAAATGTAGGGTTTCGCAGGGGTCGAATGAAGGGTAGAGCCACGGGTCGTAACATATCTGAAATGTAACGTCCACAGTTCAAATTGCCGCCAATGCGAACAAGAGGTGACCGAGACGTGTAACCAATGGCACCCCATACCATCACGCCGGGTGATACGCCAGTATGGCGATGACGAATACACGCTTCGAATATGCGTTCACCGCGATGTCGCCAAACACGGATGCGACCATCATGATGCTTTAAACAGAACTTGGATTCATCCGAAAAAATGACGTTTTGCCATTCGTGCACCCAGGTTCGTCGTTGAGTACACCATCGCAGGCGCTCCTGTTTGTGATGCAGCGTCAAGGGTAACCGCAGCCGTGGTCTCTGAGCTGATAGTCCATGCTGCTGCAAACGTCGTCGAACTGTTCGTGCAGATGGTTGCTGTCTTGCAATCGTCGCCATCAGTTGACTCAAGGATCGAGACGTGGCTGCACGATCCGTTACAGCCATGCTCATAAGATGATTGTCATCTCGACTGCTAGTGTTACGAGGCCGTTGGGATGCAGCACGGCGTTCCGTATTACCCTCCTGAACCCACCTATTCCATATTCTGCTAACAGTCATTGGATCTCGACCAAGGCGAGCAGCAGTGTCGCAATACGATAAACCTCAATCGCGATAGGCTACAATCCGACCTTTAACAAAGTCGGAAACGTGATGGTACGCATTTCTCCTCCTTACACGAGGCATCACAACAACGTTTCACCAGGCAACGCCCGTAAACTGCTATTTGTGTATGAGAAATCGGTTGGAAACTTTGTAGGTGTCGCCGCCGGCTCCAACCTTGTGTGAATGCTCTGAAAAGCTAATCATTTGCATATGACAGCATCTTCTCCCTGTCGGTAAAATTTCGCGTCTGTAGCACGTCATCTTCATGGCGTAGCAATTTTAATGGCCAATAGTGCAACATATTTTTGTGAACTTCTGGCATCAGAGTCCTCGTTACTAGATTAACGTGTTGAATACGTAGTCGATAGGCGTAAACTTTAGAATGGGAACACATTTGACTGACTGCTGATAAAAAGGAGGCAGTGTTTTTGACGGATTGTAATTTCTTTTGCGAGTGGGAACACAACGGTTCAGCGATGCCTCGGCGCAAAAGTAGTGACTGCTCTCTTCTTGCTGGTACTTCGCTGGCGCAGAACGGACTTCTCTGGGAGAGAAATGACTCACCGTATTGAGGCATATTGAGGCCCTCAGTGCTGCCTCGCGGCCCAAACTCGGAGCGAAGGGCCCATAAATCCACGGCGGTATCGGCCCTTCCCCGCTGGCACGGAGGTTGTTGCCAATACACTTCGTCTGACGAAAGCGCCGCGTCCTTCATCCTGGCAGGAAGCGGGACGAAACGGCGCACGAATGAAAAATGGATCCTGGGCACACAAACGAATCGACAGCTGCGGCGGAAAACCGCTGCCGACTGTCTTTTGGCAAGACGCAAGGCAGGGAAAAGGAACTAGATTTCCGCTAACACAATACTGACGCACCTCCGGCACCGATAAGGTGCCTCCACGATATTTAGCTGTTACGAAAGGGTCAAATTCGAACGTACAAAGCTGATATCAATAGATCGTTTGCCGGCCAGTGTGGCCATGCGATTTTAGACGCTACAGTCTGGAACCGCGTGACCGCTACGGTCGCAGGTTCGAATCCTGCCTCGGGCATGGGTCTGTGTGATGTCCTTAGGTTAGTTAGGTTTAAGTAGTTCTAAGTTCTAGGGGACTGATGACCACAGATGTTAAGTCCCATAGTGCTCAGAGCCATTTGAACCATTTTTTTCAATAAATTGTTGATAAATCCATTAGCTTGAGATGTACGCGAACCTGAAATCCCAAAATACCAATCGAGGAACTGCATTACATTTGTCAACTACACAACTACACACAGAGGCAAGACATCTTTTTAACGTTGTAAAGTTTATCAGTGGCACTAACGTTAACGTCTCGGTACTTATGTGTAGGCCGGCCACGGTGGCCGAGCGGTTCCAGGAGCTACAGTGTGGAACCGCGCGACCGCTACGGTCGCAAGGTTCGAATCCTGCCTCGGGCATGGATGTGTGTGCTGTCCTTAGGTTAGTTAGGTTTAAGTAGTTCTAAGTTCTAGGGGACTGATGACCACAGATGTTAAGTTCCATAGTGCTCAGAGCCATTTGAACCATTTTTTTCAATAAATTGTTGATAAATCCATTAGCTTGAGATGTACGCGAACCTGAAATCCCAAAATACCAATCGAGGAACTGCAGTACATTTGTCAACTACACAACTACACACAGAGGCAAGTCATCTTTTTAACGTTGTAAAGTTTATCAGTGGCACTAACGTCTCGGTACTTATGTGTAGGCCGGCCACTGTGGCCGAGCGGTTCCAGGTGCTACAGTGTGGGACCGCGCGACCGCTGCGGTCGCAGGTTCGAATCCTGCCTCGGGCATGGATGTGTGTGATGTCCTTAAGTTAGTTAGGTTTACGTAGTTCTAGGTTCTAGGGGACTGATGACCTTAGAAGTTAAGTCCCACAGTGCTCAGAGCCATTTGAACCATTTGAACTTATGTGTAACGCAAGCATGAATTTAGGGGTGCTATAGCTAAAGTAGATATGCTTAACGTTTTCAAATGCTCCTTCCCAAAGGAAAATCCAAGATAACAGTCGCAGTTTAATTTCTTAAGTGATATTAGCGCCAATGGCGCTGTGGAAGAAGTAAAATATTGAAACTGACCAAAGCTCCAGGACCCGATGGAGTCGGATTCCGTACGGGATTAGTGACTGCATTGCCCTCTCTTTCAACAATAAGCTACCGCAGATGCCTCGAACAAAAATTGAGCTCAATGGTTGGAAGGAAGCACAAGTCAAATTAGTCTAAAAGAAGGACTACAGACGTGATCCTGAAAAATGCCGCCAGTTCCATCCAAATTCTGTACATAGAATCTTAGAACATATTCTTAGCTCAAACATGACATCTCGAACATAATTACTTCTCGCCCATGACAACTAGCACGAGTTCCAAAACAAATGTGTCACGTGAAACCCAACTCATACTTTTTTTTCTACAACACATTCTGAAAGCCATGAATCAAAGCAGTCTGCCAGACGGAGGGGTTCGTGAGTTCCGAAAAGCGTGTGACTCAACACGACACCAAAGTCTAATAAGGAAAGGTCACTGAAGTGAAGCACACAACATGTTAACCTGGATGGAGAATCATCGACGAATGAATAAATATCGGGCAGGTCCAGAAATTAACATTGTTCGGTCATTTAAAAATCTAAAAGGCAAAATATTTATGAAAAAATTTCAAATTCAATATGTACATCAAACACGGTGCATCGACGTTGTCTTACCTAACGCACTTTGTGAGAGCCGCGCAGGGTAGCCGCGTGGTCAGGGGCGCTTTGCTACTGTTCGTACTGCTCCCCCCCCCCACCCCCACCCCACCTCTCTCGTGTCCTCCCTCGGGCATGGGTGTGTGTTGCTCTTAGCGTAAGTTAGTTTAAGTTAGATTAAGTATTGTGTAAGCCTAGGGACTGATAACCTCAGTAGTTTGGTTCCATAGAAAGTTACCACCATTCATTCACTTTTTGAGCCGAGGAATGAGCTCTCTGCTACCTTCTTCAGAAATGTCTTCTGCCGCCTCTCTGGGCCAGTGTTTGAAAGCGCTCTGGACCTCGTCATTGGCAGAAATATTTTCTCCACCCATCTACCCATAAACAACATCAGAGGATCAAACATCTGAGGATGTCAGGTCAGGGCTGTTAGCTCGCTGGTTGATAATGTGCGAGCCGCATTAATCCAAAACGTGTGGGGACGTGGATTGTCGAGCAATAAGCATCCTCCCTTCGTTAACATGACCATTCTTTTGTTCTGTATTGTCCTCTAAAGATTTTTTTGGGAAGGTTTCACAACACCGCGCCGTTTTAATTATTATCCCCTTGGGCAAAGCTTAAGAGAGGAAAAAATCCCTCTACAGTCCCAAAAGGTCTCGTGATTTTTCAAACTGAAACACTTTTCTTTAAATTAGTTCGCTGATCAACTGGAGACAATCACACTTTAGGTGTCACTCCAGGAGGCAATTATTTAGACTATTGCTTTGCCTCTAGAAGTCAGTTCCAGCACGGAACGGAACAACAACGGAAAGATAGCGACAGGACATCAAACGATACAACGCAAACGCCTCTACACGCGGCACGTCAGCGACTTCTTTAAAGGAACGGTTTTGTGCCGGGAGGTATTCGTATACTCTTCTTCACTATTTCTTTACCGCTTTGACAGTTTCGGTCTTAGTGCAGGTACCTTTTACACTTAGATAAATTCTCTGGTTCTGTCGTCGGGACTTCATCAGCGAAGTTCGACCCCAAGAAATTCCAAGTGTTGTGATTCCGTTGTAGCTTTTGTACTTCAACGTCTGCCTAGGACTCCGGACTAACTTCTGGTTCCTGTACCAGAACTTAAACTGTTCAAGTAAGTGGGAAACTCTACAGATCAATCTTTAATTTGATAAAACTTATGATCTTTTCATTTTGTGGAAATCTGAATTTTTTTCCGTTGTCGACTATTCACTTCAAGGGGACCCTACTTTGTTTCTTTGGCAGTTATTGACTGCGTTATGTAGTGCCCGTGGCATCACCTGTGTTACATATATTCGTATTCGTCTACAATTTTTTTTTTTTTTAATTGTGCGTCTAATATATTTTCGTGTGATATTTTCGTTGGATCGGGACAAATCAGCTCACAACTTCATTACACTCTTTCTTAGACAATTTAAACTTGGGTTGACCAGTCCCGTAGCGATAAAACTTACCTCACTGCTGTAAATGTTTGATCTTGCAGATTTACGAGCTATGTGCTTTCTGTCTCTGTAGCAGTGTGGTGCTGGAGAAGGATAGAAACGAAAAAACGGACAGACAAAATAAAGAAAGATGAATATCTGAAACCTGTTAGAAAAAAGAAATTGATTTTAAAAGATATCTTTTGCAGAGTCAATTGGTAAATACCATGACGCTACAGAACAGAAATTCAGTGAGGTAAGGAGAATTTGATTGATTAATAGTGAATATTTATTGATATTAAATATTGTCAACTGAAATAAGAAACTAACAGTCACCACAAACAGGATAGCGGAGCCACATTTAATTCTTACTGGCAGAGTCCACTACAGACCTTATCTGCCCTCACTTCTTATCTCGGTTAGTGTATTTTCCAACTAATCCACATCATAATTATTCCATATGTTCAAGTACCAAGGCTACTGAATTTCTGAAACAATAAACGTCATTGTTTCATGAATATTACTGTTACTACCACCTTACTTGTAAAATTGTGCTCTTGAAGAATATGCATAGTTTCTGTTCCGTAAGACAGCTCCTGAAGTTGCCAAATAATTTTCTCGTTAGATGTGCAGCATTTCTTTTCGACTGTCTATAGCACTGTCTTGCCAGTCAAACAAGCCTGTGAAAATCCCTGTAAAAATTCTAACAGACCCTCTTTTTGTGTAGCTCGATGTCTCCATTATATCTGGCACGGGTCTCCTGCTCTAGAGCAGTAATTCGCGCATGGGTCTGCATGAAATGGGAAAATTCTAGGATCAAGAAGTTCACTTTTGTTCAAGCCAACACTTCACCTTTCCATACAATGTGCTGTATGAATATTAGAAACTCACGAGCTTCAGAAATACTCATTTCATTTCGCCAATGACAAGGTGAGGCTCGTTACCTACTGCAAAAAGCCCTAACTTGATCAGATACGTAACATAATAAATAAATTATGTAACGAATATCTTTTGAAGATAATGGGAGCGAGCGTTTTATTTGTATATTTGTTCTCATGATTTGTTGATGTACTTTTTGCAGAATGCAGGTAATATTGGCTCTTCAACAGTGCTGGTCTTTATTAAATTTCCCTTTTCCGCTTACTCTGTGCGACATCACCGGCTATGAGTGAAAATGTGTGCCAGACCGGGATTCGAACCCGGGATCTCCTCTCTACTAAGCAGTTGTGTTTTTCTTCTTTTTTCACCGAATGGAAACACTGTGGGAACTACAAAAGAAAGATCTATTTGCCACCGCTACTTATGTCCTAAGAAAGAAAAAAAAAACTGCACCTCATCAGGCGTTGGTGTCTATCTATGCCTGTACCTAAACAAATTGCGTTAACAACTGCACCACCCGGACACAGTGTTTGCCACAACCAACCGCTGCCGACTACCTCGACACACCCCTCGGCCGACCCACATTCCCGCCTAGCGCCATATACACTCCTGGAAATGGAAAAAAGAACACATTGACACCGGTGTGTCAGACCCACCATACTTGTTCCGGACACTGCGAGAGGGCTGTACAAGCAATGATCACACGCACGGCACAGCGGACACACCAGGAACCGCGGTGTTGGCCGTCGAATGGCGCTAGCTGCGCAGCATTTGTGCACCGCCGCCGTCAGTGTCAGCCAGTTTGCCGTGGCATACGGAGCTCCATCGCAGTCTTTAACACTGGTAGCATGCCGCGACAGCGTGGACGTGAACCGTATGTGCAGTTGACGGACTTCGAGCGAGGGCGTATAGTGGGCATGCGGGAGGCCGGGTGGACGTACCGCCGAATTGCTCAACACGTGGGGCGTGAGGTCTCCACAGTACATCGATGTTGTCGCCAGTGGTCGGCGGAAGGTGCACGTGCCCGTCGACCTGGCACCAGACCGCAGCGACGTACGGATGCACGCCAAGACCGTAGGATCCTACGCAGTGCCGTAGGGGACCGCACCGCCACTTCCCAGCAAATTAGGAACACTGTTGCTCCTGGGGTATCGGCGAGGACCATTCGCAACCGCCGTGTAGGTGAGCGCCACAATCAGGACTGCATACGACCGAGGCACACAGGGCCAACACCCGGCATCATGGTGTGGGGAGCGATCTCCTACACTGGCCGTACACCACTGGTGATCGTCGAGGGGACACTGAATAGTGCACGGTACATCCAAACCGTCATCGAACCCATCGTTCTACCATTCCTAGACCGGCAAGGGAACTTGCTGTTCCAACAGGACAATGCACGTCCGCATGTATCCCGTGCCACCCAACGTGCTCTAGAAGGTGTAAGTCAACTACCCTGGCCAGCAAGATCTCCGGATCTGTCCCCCATTGAGCATGTTTGGGACTGGATGAAGCGTCGTCTCACGCGGTCTGCACGTCCAGCACGAACGCTGGTCCAACTGAGGCGCCAGGTGGAAATGGCATGGCAAGCCGTTCCACAGGACTACATCCAGCATCTCTACGATCGTCTCCATGGGAGAATAGCAGCCTGCATTGGTGCGAAAGGTGGATATACACTGTACTAGTGCCGAAATTGTGCATGCTCTGTTGCCTGTGTCTATGTGCCTGTGGTTCTGTCAGTGTGATCATGTGATGTATCTGACCCCAGGAATGTGTCAATAAAATTTCCCCTTCCTGGGACAATGAATTCACGATGTTCTTATTTCAATTTCCAGGAGTGTATTTGCAGTTCCAGTCCAATCCTCCATGCTCGATATTTAAGAGATTCCCGGAGGAGGTCGGACTTAATTGTGCATCAGCACTTACTAGGCAGGGCCAACGGCCTTGCCGCAGTGGCAACGCCGTTTCCCGTCAGATCACCGATGTTAAGCGCTGTTGTGCTGGGCTAGTACTTGCATGGGTGACCATCCAGTCTGCCGAGCGCTGGTGGCAACGGGGTGCACTCATCCCTTGTGAGGCAAACTGAGGAACTACTTGACTGAGGCGTAGCGGCTCCGGACTCTGAAACTGACATACGGCCGGGAAAGCGGTGTGCTGACAACATGCCCATCCATATCCGCATCCAGTGACACCTGTGAGCTGAGGATGACACGGCGGCCGGTCGTTACCGTTGGGCCTTCATGGCCGGTTCGGGACGAGTCAGTCACTTACAAGGCAGGAGTCCCAGGTTCTGACCCCGGTCCAGCACACATTTTCAGTCGCCGCCGTTGATGCCGTACATGTCCTGATGCAGACTACAGCAATAATCCCTTCCCTTTCTTTCTTTTCACCCCCTGCTCCTTCAATTTGCACAATATGTTTCACAGCACTGATTTCCACATGGTGTCTGTTCCGAAAGAACAGACAGTACACATTCATATACTTTCAGTGCTTTAACAACTAATCTGCATCTACATCTACATTTATACTCCGCAAGCTACCCAACGGAGTGTGGCGGAGGGCACTTTACGTGCCACTGTCATTACCTCCCTTTTCTGTTCCAGTCGCGTATGGTTCGCGGGAAGAACGACTGTCTGAAAGCCTCCGTGCGCGCTCGAATGTCTCTAATTTTACATTCGTGATCTCCTCTGGAGGTAGAAGTAGGGGGAAGCAATATATTCGATACCTCATCCAGAAACGCACCCTCTCGAAACCTGGCGAGCAAGCTACACCGCGATGCAGAGCGCCTCTCTTGCAGAGTCTGCCACTTGAGTTTGCTAAACATCTGCGTAACGCTATCACGGTTACCAAATAATCCTGTGACGAAACGCGCCGCTCTTCTTTGGATCTTCTCTGTCTCCTCTGTCAACCCGATCTGGTACGAATCTCACACTGATAAGCAATACTCAAGTATAGGTCGAACGAGTGTTTTGTAAGCCACCTCCTTTGTTGATGGACTACATTTTCTAAAGACTCTCCCAGCGAATCTCAACCTGGTACCCGCCTTACCAACAATTAATTTTATATGATCATTCCACTTCAAATCGTTCCGCACGCATACTCCCAGATAATTTACAGAAGTAACTGCTACCAGTGTTTGTTCCGCTATCATATAATCATACAATAAAGGATCCTTCTTTCTATGTATTCGCAATACATTACATTTATCTATGTTAAGGGTCAGTTGCCACTCCCTGCACCAAGTGCCTATCCGCTGCAGATCTTCCTGCATTTCGCTACAATTTTCTAATGCTGCAACTTCTCTGTATACTACAGCATCATCCGCGAAAAGCCGCATGGAACTTCCGACACTATCTACTGGGTCATTTATATATATTGTGAAAAGCAATTGTCCCATAACACTCCCCTGTGGCACACCAGAGGTTACCTTAACGTCTGTAGACGTCTCTCCATTGATAACAACATGCTGTAATCTGTTTGCTAAAAACTCTTCAATCCAGCCACACAATTCCGTAGGCTGTTCCTTTGTTTATCAGGCGACAGTGCGGATCTGTATCGAACGCCTTCCGGAAGTCAAGGAAAATAGCATCTACCTGGGAGCCTGTATCTAATATTTTCTGGATCTCATGAACAAATAAAGCGAGTTGGGTCTCACACGATCGCTGTTTCTGGAATCCATGTTGATTCCTACAGAATAGATTCTGGGTTTCCAAAAACGACACGATACGCGAGCAAAAAACATGTTCTAAAATTCTACAACAGATCCATGTCAGAGATATAGGTCTATAGTTTTGCGTCTCTGCTTGACGACCATTCTTGACGACTGGGACTCCCTGTGCTCTTTTCCAATCATTTGGAACCTTCCGTTCCTCTAAAGGCTTGCGGTACACGGCTGTTGAAGGGGGACAATAATGTTACAAGATCCGATGATGAAAGCGTAGCTCTGCGAAACCGGTCATAGTGAAACGTCCCCTTAGAACAATTGTACATGACTGTGCTTAAACTGACACAAAATATTTTTTAGCGCAACGCAATCTGACTTTGAGAAATCCCTACAAAGGCATGGCCCTGACTAACATTAACCTATACGTTTCACAAATCACTTACCTCACAAAAATCTTCGTTACTGGAACTACTGCAGTACAGCGAGCGCCACTACTGCCAGCTAAATAAAAGATTCAAACTACGGAAGGCACTAACTACTGATAGGCATAGTTAGCAAATGAAAGATTTTAATAGAAAACAAACAATGCATTTACCTTAATAGTCATAATATATATAGCAGTTCATGACAAATTTCAAAACTCCGCCATCTCTCTCCCCACATCCACCACTGCTGGCGGCTCACCTCCAACTGCGCAAAGCTACGCGCTGTTCACATCCAGCTGCCGCTGCCCAACACTACAATGGCAGACAACAATGCAAACTGGCCACAGACTGCACACAGCACAGCCAGTGATTTTCATACAGAGCGCTACGTAACGTTGCCAATAAGAAAGCATAAACAGCCTACTTACAATAGTACTAAAAAGAAATGATTATAAAATGTTGCAGGCTAATATGCCGTGGTCGAATGGATTTCACCTTAAAACTCAACGTTTCGCCCTAATTTTTGGAGGAAATTCCCAAAGTGGATAGTAGCTACTGTGACTGTCCGATTCACACGCTGGATCCCTACTGACTACAAAATTCCACTTCTGCGAGCTTCTGCCAAATGGAGTGATGTCACATGTTTTGAATGCGTGAGTGCAATTGGCTGTGGTTGACTGCCGTTGTCCGCTTTTGCTATCACCCCCATCTTCTTCAGCACTGGAACACAGGTGTAATTCAGTTTCACGCCCTCCTCATTCCTGGGGCGTTTTACAATTTCTATTGTCTCTCTGTATAGCCTTTCATGGTATCCACTTGTGGTTGTCAGTACTTGAGCTGTATCAGAATGAATGTGGGGCCCTCCGGCTGCAAAGCACGTTCTGCAACGGATGATCTGTCTATCTCCCCTCCTCTGCAACTGCACTTATGCTCTTCTAGATGTTTTTTTGACCGTTTTTTTTGTAGTATGAACCTACACCCCCCCCCCCTCACAAGTACATGGAATTCTATAAATTCCTGCTTCTTTTCAGCGTCCTTGGACGATTTTAGGTGATGATGTACCTTCCGGGTGGGTTTGTATATTACCGCGATGTTCCGCTTTTAGAGAATTTCTCTTTGCGGTCAGTAACGTCCTTAATGAAAGGCAGAAAAACTTCCGATTCACGGGCGCTTGAGAGTCACTACGATTTCTACGTGGTGGTCTTAACGCTCTTTTCACCCCAGGGAACGAATAACATTCTTCAGAAACGCACTGGTGTGAAGTTTTAATTCTGCGTCGAGCAATGTCCTGCGCAGGATGGGGATGAAACTTTGGATTTTTAGGTGAAATCCATTCGACCACGACATAACAGCCTGGTTCAAATGGTTCAAATGGCTCTGAGCACTATGGGACTCAACTGCTGTGGTCATAAGTCCCCTAGAACTTAGAACTACTTAAACCTAACTAACCTAAGGACAGCACACAACACCCGGACATCACGAGGCAGAGAAAATCCCTGACCCCGCCGGAAATCGAACCCGGGAACCCGGGCGTGGGAAGCGAGAACGCTACCGCACGACCACGAGATGCGGGCTAACAGCCTGGTCCATTTTATTAATTGTGATATTTCCAGCAGTGAAAGTTTACATTGTACAATAAAAAGAATTGCTAGCGATCTCACCAAGCCTGATTCTTCAAGAATAACATAACATTCTAACATTCAGACAGCCTCCAAGTTGACGCAGTGTCAGAGGTATACAACTTCATAAAAATGATTAGCATGCGCAGGAGGACATGGCTTTAAGCAGTACCCTCAGAGTTCGTAGTTTTAATTCTAAACAGCAAAAAAAACAGCTTAAAATAAGATTACATAAAATAACAATCACGAGCAGCTCCATTTAAATTCCGAATCCTTGAGACACCACCATATATCATGTAACTTATCAAATGTATTTAATAACATAAACAATTACGTGTTTTAAATTAAAGACAAAAGACTAATATACTGCCGAGCTGAGTGGCCGCGCGGTTTGAGGTGCCATGTCACGGACTTCGTGGTCCCTCCCGCCGGAGGTTCGACTCCTCCCTCGGGCATGGGTGTGTGTGTTGTTCTTAGCATAGGTTACTTAAAGTAGTGTGTAAGACTAGGGACCGACGACCTCAGCGGTTTGGTCCCTTAGGAATTCACACAAAGAAATGGTTCAAATGGCTCTGAGCACTATGGCACTTAACATCCATGCCCGACGCAGGTTTCGAACCTGCGACCGTAGCAGTCGCGCGGTTCCGGACTGAAGCGCCTAGAACCGCTCGGCCACAAAGACCGAGTAGAAATTCACACACATCTGAAAATTTTAACTAATATTCTACTTCCTGACCACCTCTGTCGTTCAGAATTTTGTATAACTGTAATACAGGAATCACCAGGTTACTAATGGGCTATGTCGCACCGAAGCACCACACTCACAGCAGCCACAAGCTCCGTCAAAACTGACCAAAGGTCCTACTTAGCTGCACCCGTAATGACTACAGCGTTTCGGAACCGACCTAATTGACTTGCATAAGCCGGCAGCGGTGGCCGAGCGGTTCTAGGCTCTTCAGTCCGGAACCGCACGACTACTACGGTCGCAGATTCGAATCCTGCCTCGGGCATGGATGTGTGTGATGTCCTTAGGTTAGTTAGGTTTAAGTAGTTCTACGTTCTAGGGGACTGATGGCCACAGATGTCAACTCCTATAGTGCTCAGAGCCAGTTGAACCATTTTTTGACTTGCCCAGGAGTCTAAAAACGAACCCTCTCAACACAATGTCAGTTCCAAGTCCATCTCAATGAAATACAGTCTACAATTAAGGACATCACACTTGGCAACAGTGTGAACGTACTGTTTGCATTGAACGAGGGTAACTCCAAAAGAAATGGACACTATTGTTGTAAAAATACAGTTTTCATTCTGCATGTGTGAAAGACTTACAGTGTGTAGATACGTCCTTCCCGCTTGTTTTCAAACTTAGTTCACCTGCTCCCGTGAGTGACACCGTCACAGCATGTCTTCGTGAAGGCTGCTACAGTTGACGTTCGTCAGAAGCAACGTGTTGTCATAGAATTCCTGTGCTGTGAAAACGAGACAGTTGGAAATATTCAACGAGATGTTGAAAAGGGTGTATGGAAATGCTGCTGTCGATCGCAGTACAGTTAGTCGGTGGGCAAGCAGGTTACGTGATGAAAGCGGGCACGGCAATATTGAGGACTGTCCTTTCAGCGGCAGACCTGGTACTGCACACACTCCGGACAATGTGCAGAGAGTTAACGAACTGCTGACTGCTGATAGACGCATCACAGTGAACGAATTGTCACGCTACGTTCGGATAGGGGAAGGAAGTGTTTGTAGAATACTGAAAGTGTTGGCGTTAAAAAAGGTTTATGCCAGGTGGGTTCCCAGGATGTTGACAGTGGCTCACAAAGAAACAAGTGAAGCGGTATGCAACGAACTTTTGGAACAGTACGAAAATGGTGGATACGAATTTCTTGGAAGAATTGTGACAGGTGATGAAACATGGCTCCATCATTTTACACCAGAGACGAAGAGGCAATCAGTGGAGTGTAATCATGCAAATCCACCCAAGAAGAAAAAAAAA
Source organism: Schistocerca cancellata (assembly GCF_023864275.1). Taxonomy (NCBI): domain Eukaryota; kingdom Metazoa; phylum Arthropoda; class Insecta; order Orthoptera; family Acrididae; genus Schistocerca; species Schistocerca cancellata. The sequence goes on from NC_064626.1 coordinate 1,259,765,366, forward strand.
TTCAAAACCACACCTTCTGCTGGAAAAGTTATAGGCTACGGTGTTTTTCGATTGCGAAGGACTCTTGCTTGTGGACATCATTCCAAGTGGAACCACTATAAATCCTGATGCATATGTGACGACACTGAAGAAACTTCAAGCCCGACTGAGTCGTGTTCGACCACATCGGCAAAAGCACGATGTTTTGCTGTTTCACGACAATGCACGAAACACCCGCTTTACAGTCCTGACATGGCTCCATGTGACTATCATCTCTTTGGGAAACTGAAAGACTTTTTTCGTGGAACAAGGTTTGAAGATGATGACTCCCTTGTGCAAGCTGCCAAACAGTGGCTCCAACAGGTTGGTCCAGAATTTTTCCGTGCTGGTATACAGGCGCTGGTTCCAAGATGGCGTAAGGCAGTTGAGAGGGATGGAAATTATGTGGAGAAAGGAATATATTGTTCCTAAAGGATATATCTACATACTGTAAAACTTTCAAACATGTAGAATAAAAGATGGATTTAAAAAAATAGTGTACATTTCTTTTGGAGTGACCCAGTATGTTTCGTTGAGTAGACTATGTCTATCAACAACACGTTCCCACCTGGAAATTCTAGTATTCTCGTATTCTCAAATACATGCTCCAGTGTTCCGTTGAGAACCTCCATTTGCAACGTCTCAGAACCGGGCGCTAATCCGAAATCCAGTACAGATGAGGACCAATTGTCTGTTTCAAGTACCACTGTAAACAGTCACGCCACTGCCTGAGCCCACTTCATGTACAGTAAAAAACCGGGAACACCGAGAACAACTCCTGCAGTCAGTTTACTATACCCTCGTGTGCATCCTATTCACAGGCTCACAACCGACTGCACTCATGACAGCTCCATCCTATCTGCTCGTCTTCGGCACAGAGGGTGCACACAGCCAAGAATAACACGGCTCACAACAATGACAATGTGTCGCTTCCTGACACATTACGAGATACTCATTCGTCATGTTTATCTGCACCATAATAGTTTGATGAAACATGCAAATTTATCCTTTGTACGTAAAACAAAAAAGAAATTAAATATTATACTTCATTTTTTCGTGGAGGTGAATAAAACTTTACGACCATCTCCCGATGCGCATGAACAACGTGGGAAGTGGAGCAATTCAATACGGTACTAAAGTGTGCGTTATTTATGACGGCGGCCGAGTTTAGGTTCGTTCTGCGCATCTGACGTCACAAAACAGTCAGCCAATGAACAGAGAATGACATTGCCAGAGCTCGACTGCAGTGCAGAGCACGGACGAGTGTCTTCAGTTTTAGAAACGTTCAGTCATCGTAAATAAAGTGATTGAACAAAAGCAATGTCTTGATAGCAGACTTTCTTTTATAGAAAGTTTGGAAAAAGTATTCTTTATACCAATTGCTTCATATTCTATTAATTAATTAAACCAAACAAGCAATAAGCCTCCTAATTCAGGCGATAGCAAGGAAAGAACAGCGGTAATTGTTTATTTCGTATTGGTCTTCGACGAAACGTGAATAATTCATAGTCATACCAACAGTGTTTGTCGGTATTTTGCGTGATATTTTAAAATTCTCCAGGAGCATTATTTAATGACGAGCTGCGTTAGCGTAATGGTTAAAGTGTATGGCTGCTAAGTGAAAGGTTTTGAGTTCAACCCTTGATCGGTGCTTAATACTTACTTTATTTAAAAACAATATCGCAGTGTCTTACTTCATGAATTTTATTCGTTTGAATGTAATTTTTTGAAATTTCTAGTGGCAACTAACATCGACCATACGGAAAGTATACGCTATGGACTTTTATCTCTGCAAACTCTTCAAAATTTCGTGCAATGGTTTACTACGTCTAATGCTACACAATAACTGCGTTGAACACCGAAACAAAATTAAGTCATTTATGGGGGGAAGGTATAATTCAAGATGTGTAAGAATCAAATTTTTGGGCCAAATAGTTTTTGTGAAATCGAATGATAAAGTGTGTCACAGCAGTCTAAACACCATGTCTCTGCACAGGCGAGCAGTGCAGTGATGACAAAATTGCGCACATCGCGGAATGCGGGGAACACGTCTCTGTAGCAGCGGAAGGTTTAATGCGGTCGTGGTGGCTTTACTTCATAAACTGCGCACTCCCCCCTAAGCGTAAGTTTGCGAACTGTACTATGGCGCTGCTTCTCTTGGCGCGTACAACTGGCAACGCAGCAATCTCCCGCGTCTGGGCGGGCATGCGCGAACCGCCAAGATAAAAGAATTGACCTATAGGAACTCTCCATATCAAGTCCTGCAAAATATCTATGTAAATTTTCCACTATTATTGCAGTGCTTAGATGGCTCGTTTAATATGGGGGGTTCCTGATCTGGACTTCGGCGGAATTCTAAACGCAAAGCAGGAATGGAGTGGTTTTATTTGGCGCGCGGCGCGGCCTGTATGGGAAGTCCCCCTCCCCCCCCCCCTGCCCCGCCCTTCGGGCCGACCGCACTGAGCGCTGTGGGCGCAACGCAGCGCAGCAGCTGTTCCGGACAGCGGCGCAGCTGCCACTAATGTATGCGGCTGGCTACACGCCCGTGGCCAGCACAGCTAATTCCAGGGGGCCAGGCGCTCCGTTCTGCGTTGTTCCCAAGATGCGGGAGTATGGGCGTTACGCTCCATTCGCTGGGGACGTGACTCAGCACACTTTCCGCAACTCCAGTGAGGGACACTGCGACTAAAGAGGGCCGTCATCGGTATTGGTTGATCAACTGATTGTGGAGATACCATTTCTGGAGTTCCACAAGGTTCAATATTGGGTCCACATTATTTCGCGTATCTGTAAAAAGATCTAATACAAAAAATAAGTCTACTACAGGGTTATTACAAATGATTGAAGCGATTTCACAGCTCTACAATAACTTTATTATTTGAGATATTTTCACAATGCTTTGCACACACATACAAAAACTCAAAAAGTTTTTTTAGGCATTCACAAATGTTCGATATGTGCCCCTTTAGTGATTCGGCAGACATCAAGCCGATAATCAAGTTCCTCCCACACTCGGCGCAGCATGTCCCCGTCAATGAGTCCGAAAGCATCGTTGATGCGAGCTCGCAGTTCTGGCACGTTTCTTGGGTAGAGGAGGTTTAAACACTGAATCTTTCACATAACCCCACAGAAAGAAATCGCATGGGGTTAAGTCGGGAGAGCGTGGAGGCCATGACATGAATTGCTGATCATGATCTCCACCACGACCGATCCATCGGTTTTCCAATCTCATGTTTAAGAAGTGCCGAACATCATGATGGAAGTGCGGTGGAGCACCATCCTGTTGAAAGATGAAGTCGGCGCTGTCGGTCTCCAGTTCTGGCATGAGCCAATTTTCCGCGGGCTACGCGTGAAACTTGCCCGCACGCGTTCAACCGTTTCTTCGCTCACTGCAGGCCGACCCGTTGATTTCCCCTTACAGAGGCAACCAGAAGCTGCGCATACCAGCGCCGAATGGAGTTAGCAGTTGGTGGATCTTTGTTGAACTTCGTCCTGAAGTGTCGTTGCACTGTTATGACTGACTGATGTGAGTGCATTTCAAGCACGACATACGCTTTCTCGGCTCCTGTCGACATTTTGTCTCATTGCGCTCTCGAGCGCTCTGACAGCAGAAACCTGAAGTGCGGCTTCAGCCGAACAAAACTTTATGAGTTTTTCTACGTATCTGTAGTGTGTCGTGACCATATGTCAATGAATGGAGCTACAGTGAAATTATGAAATCACTTCAATCATTTGTAATAGCCCTGTATTTCTTACAGACGCCAGTAGTAGTGTAACCAACCCAAAAATATATACGTCAACAGGAGACAAAGACTAAATGTTACTCGTAAAAGTATAATCGAGTAGTTTTTATGTAAACGGTCTCACTCTCAGTTTCAAAAAGACGCAACATATACAGTTGTGCACTTCTAGAGCTACTTCACCAACGGTAAGTCTAACACATTATAAGAAGATAATAAGTAAGATGGATGATTTAAAAAATATAGGTGTAAATATCGATCAGAATTTAAAATGAAAGAACCTGAGATTGGCCTTTTTTTCTCCTAAGACAACTTAGTTCAGTTGAATTTGCATTACTGATCATTATAAATCTTGGGGAGAGAAAAACATATTTTCATTGAATACTGTCGAATGAAATAATACTGTGTGATAACTCGTCAAATGTTCAAATGGGTGCGAAATCTTATGGGACTTAACTGCTAAGTTCATCAGTCCTTAAGCTTACACACTACTTAACCTAAATTATCCTAAGGACAAACACACACACCCATGCTCGAGGGAGGTCTCGGACCTCCGCTGGGACCAGCCGCATAGTACATGACTGTAGCGCCTGAGACCGCTCGGCTAATCCCGCGCGGCTAACTCGTCTCTAAGAAAGATTTCAATTGCTCTGTAACGTGATGTAAGAATGATACTATTTATGGAATACTCCGTGGGTTCTTGCAAGAAAAGACGAGTGACTTGAATACAACGTCTTAATGTTCCACGATCATATTTATTAGTTTGTTATGAACCGGCTTTCGGCTTCTTGAGCTATCGTCAGGTAAATTAATGTTGGACAGATAGTCCACACAATTTCAGCGAGAATTCTTAGCTTTACAAAGAATGTACAAAGATGTGTGACATTTTGTGACTATATCGATACAAGGCGCAAGCATGTTGAAATACCTAAAGAGACTGGTAAAATAAATCTTACATTGAAGTATTTTCAAATATTAAGTGTGTAAAACAAACAACATGCTACAACTGAGTAATGGCACAGCCCACTACGTCATATGGATAAATTGGTGAATGTGATGAACAGGCCTAATAAAGGGAGGGGGAGAGGAAGAAAGACGTCGATTGAATGTGGGTATGGGACAGTTATAACAGGCTTATTACCTAATGGTGAGACGAATAATAAATGTGATGTCCTCCATAAAGGAACTAAAGCGAGAAAACTAACATTACTTGCAATTCTGACCTGGTCCTTTATGGCCAAATGCAGTTCCACTACTACCCTTATGAAAGAAGCAGCAAATTATTATTCCCCTCACCATGAGCAAATAAGATTGTTATCACTGTTTCACACCCACATTCCATTGACATCTTTCTTCCCCTCCCTTTATTCGCTCTTTTCATCACATTCACCACTTTGTCCATATGACATAGTGGCCTCTGCCTTTACCGACTTGTAGCACATTTTTTATTTAGACACTGACATAGTTTTAATGTTTCAATATTCTGTAATGTAAGATTTATTTATTTATTTATTGTTCCGTGGGACCAAATTAAGGAGAAGTCTCCATAGTCATGGAACGTGTCAATACATGAAATTTTAACGATATGAGAAACAGATAAAATGAAATATAAAAAAAAACATAATCAGGTGACAAGTCGTAAATTTAAATAAAGAAAATCAACAATGTAACGCTGGAATTTGCTTAATTTTTTAGCTCTTCCAGGAGCTCCTCGACAGAATAGAAGGAGTGAGCCATGAGGAAACTCTTCAGTTTAGACTTAAAAGAGTTTGGGCTACTGCTAAGATTTTTGAGTTCTTGTGGTAGCTTATTGAAAATGGATGCAGCAGAATACTGCACTCCTTTCTGCACAAGAGTCAAGGAAGTGCATTCCACATGCAGATTGGATTTCTGCCTAGTATTAACTGAGTGAAAGCTGCTAACTCTTAGGAAATAGGCTAATATTGCTAACAACAAACGACTTTAAAGAAAGTATATACTGTGAGGGCAATGTCAGAATTCCCAGACTATTGAATAGGGGTCGACAAGAGTTTCTCGCACTTACACCACATATAGCTCGAACAGCCCGTTTTTGAGCCAAAAATATCATTTTGGAATCAGAAGAATTACCCCATAAAATAATACCATACGACAAAATCAAATGGCTCTGAGCACTATGGGACTCAACATCTTAGGTCATAAGTCCCCTAGAACTTAGAACTACTTAAACCTAACTAACCTAAGGACATCACACACACCCATGCCCGAGGCAGGATTCGAACCTGCGACCGTAGCCCATACGACATAAGCGCGTGAAAATATGCGAAGTAAACTACTTTTCGTGCTGTAGTGTCACTTATTTCATATACTGTTCTAATGGTAAATAAAGCAGCATTTAGTTTCTGCACAAGATCCTGGCCATGGGCTTTCCACAACAGCTTACTATCTATCCAAACGCCTAGGAACTTGGACTGTCCCGTCTCGCTTATAATATGCCCATTCTGTCTGATCAAAATATCGGTTCTTGTTGAATTGTGAGTTAGAAACTGTAAAAACTGAGTCTTACTGTGATTTAGCATCAAATTATTTTCCACAAACTACGAACTTATTTCATGAACTACATTATTTGATACTGTTTCAATATTACACACAAGATCCTTCACTATCAAGCTGGTGTCATCAGCAAACAGAAATAGTTTTGTATCACCTGTAATACTAGAAGGCATATCATTTATATAAATACGAAACAGCAGTGGCTCCGGCACTGACCCTTGGGGAACGCCCCACTTAACAGTGCCCCATTGGGACTGAACATCACTACCACTCTCAATATTGCGGAGAATTACCTTCTGCTTTCTGTTCTTAAAGTAAGAGGCGAACCAATTGTACGCTACTCCCCTTACTCCATAATGGTCCAACTTCTGCAGTAGTTTTTTGTGGTCAACACAGTCAAAAGCCTTTGTTAAATCAAAGAAAACACCTAGCGTTCGCAACCTTTTATTTAATCCGTCCAAAACCTCACAGAGACAAGAGAATATAGCATTTTCAGTTGTTAAACCATTTCTAAAAGCAAACTGAACATTTGACAGCAAATGATGTGAATTTAAATGCTCCAGTGACCTTGTATACAGGGTGAGTCACCTAACATTACCGCTGGATATATTTCGTAAACCACATCAAATACTGACGAATCGATTCCACAGACCGAACGTGAGGAGAGGGGCTAGTGTAATTGGTTAATACATACCATAAAAAAATGCACGGAAGTATGTTTTTAACACAAACCTATGTTTTTTTAAATGGAACCCCGTTAGTTTTGTTAGCACATCTGAACATATAAACAAATACGTAATCCTTGCCGTTTGTTGCATTGTAAAATGTTTATTACATCCGGAGATATTGTAACCTAAAGTTGACGCTTGAGTACCACTCGTCCGCTGTTCGATCGTGTGTATCGGAGAGCACCGAATTACGTAGGGCTCCAAAGGGAACGGTGATGGACCTTAGGTACAGAAGAGACTGGAACAGCATATTACGTCCACCTGCTAACACCTTTTTATTGGTCTTTTTCACTGACGCACATGTACATTACCATGAGGGGTGAGGTACACGTACACACGTGGTTTCCGTTTTCAATTACGGAGTGGAATAGAGTGTGTCCCGACATTTCAGGCCAATAGATGTTCAATGTGGTGGCCATCATTTGCTGCACACAATTGCAATCTCTGGCGTAATGAATGTCGTACACGCCGCAGTACATCTGATGTAATGTGGCCGCAGGCTGCCACAATACGTTGTTTCATATCCTCTGGGGTTGTAGGCACATCACGGTACACATTCTCCTTTAACGTACCCCACAGAAGGAAGTCCAAAGGTGTAAGATCAGGAGAACGGGCTGGCCAATTTATGTATCCTCCATGTCCTATGAAACGCCCGTCGAACATTTTGTCAAGGGTCAGCCTAGTGTTAATTGCGGAATGTGCAGGTGCACCATCAGGCTGATACCATATACGTCGACGCGTTTCCAGTGGGACATTTTCGAGCCACGTTGGCAGATCATTCTGTAGAAACGCGATGTATGTTGCAGGTGTTTGGGTCCCTGCAATGAAGTGAGGACCAATGAGGTGGTCGCCAATGATTCCGCACCATACATTTACAGTCCACGGTCGCTGTCGCTCTACCTGTCTGAGCCAGCGAGGATTGTCCACGGACCAGTAATGCATGTTCCGTAGATTCACTGCCCCGTGTTTTGTGAAACTCGTTTCATCGGTAAACAGGTAAAACTGCAACGCATTCTCTGTTAATGCCCATTGCCAGGATTGCACTCGATGATTAAAGTCATCGCCATGTAATTGCTGATGTAGCGACACATGAAACGGGTGAAAGCGGTGACGATGCAGTATGCGCATGACACTACTTTGACTCAGTCCACCGGCTCTCGCAACTGAACGTCGGAGGTTTCAAGCGTCAAATTTAGGTTACAATATCTTCGGATGTAATTAACATTTTACAATGCAACAAACGGCACTGATTACGTATTTGTTTATAAGTTTAGATGTGCTAACAAAACTAACGTGGTTCCATTTAAAAAAAAAAACAACATAGGTTTGTGTTAAAAAACATACTTCCGTGCATTTTTGTATGGTTTGTATTAAACAATTACACTAGCCCCTCTCCTCACGTTCGGTCTGTGGAATCGGATCGTCAGTATTTGATGTGGTTTACGAAATATATCCAGCGGTAACGTCAGGTGACTCACCCTGTATACAACCTTCTCGATAACTTTAGCAAACACCGATAGCTTAGAAATAGGTCTATAATTGTCAACATTATCCCTGTCTCCCTTTTTATAAAGTGGCTTCACTACCGAGTACTTTAATCGGTCAGGAAACCGACCACTCCTAAATGAAAAGTTACAGATATGGCTAAGTCTGGGCTAACATACATAGAACAATACTTCAGTATTCTGCTAGATACCCCGTCATATGAATGAGAGTTCTTGGTCTTTAGTGATTTAATTATTAACTCAATCTCCCTCGTGTCAGTATCACGGAGGAGCATTTCAGGAACAGTCTCGGAACACTTTTTTCTAAGAGCGCTATATGATTCCCTGTTAGGACTAGGTTTCTATTTAGTTCACGTCCTATATTCAGAAAGTGATTATTAAATACTGTACATATATGCGACTTATCAGTAACACGGACATTCCCACTACGCACTGATTCTATATCCTCGACCTGTCTCTGCAGACCAGCCACTTCCTCTACGACTGACCATATGGTTTTAATTTTATCCTGAGACTTAGCTATTTTATCTGCAAACCACATACTTTTTGCCTTCCTAATAACATTTTTAAGCACCTTACAATAGTGTTTGTAATGGGCTGCTGCATTTAGATTTTGACTCTTTCTAACGTTTTGATATAATTGCCACTTTGTTCTACAAGATATTCTTATCCCTCTAGTCAGCCACCCATACTGCCTGTTTGTGCTAGTACCCTGTTTTGAACGTTCTAACGGAAAGCAACTTTCCAAGATCACGAGAAAAGTCTTGAGGAAAGCATTATATTTATCGTCTACTGTATCAGCGTTATAAACATCTTTCCACTCTTGTTCCTTGATAAGGTTTACAAAGGTCTCTACAGCAACTGGATCAGCTTTCCTAAACAGCTGATGACTACATTTAACACGTGTTGCAGCACAAAAATCTTTTAGAGTTAAAATTTGTGCATCATGATCTGAAAGGCCATTCACCTTTTTGCTAACAGAATGCCCTTCTAGTAATGAGGAATGAACAAAAATGTTGTCTATGGTCGTTGTACTGTTTCCTTGCACTCTAGTTGGAAAGAATACGGTTTGCATAAGATTATATGAATTAAAGAGGTCTACCAGCACCCTCTTCCTTGCACAATCACTTATACAATTAATATTGAAGTCACCACATGTAACTAACTTTTTGCATTTCCTATAAAGTGAACCAAGAACCTCCTCTAGCTTTAGCCAAAATGTTGTGAAATCGGAGTCTGGGGATCTATAAATAACAACAGTTAGAAGTTTAGCTCCGTTAAATTTAACCACACCTGCACAACGTTCAAACACCTTTTCAGTGCAGTACTTTGAAACATCAATTGACTCAAATGGGATGCCGTTTTTCACATACATGGCTACTCCCCCACATCGCAAAGATCTCCTCGAAAAGCTGCCAGCCAACCTGTATCCTGGTAAAGGAAGCCTCTAAATTATCTCCTTATTTAAGAAGTGTTCAGATATACCAATAATTTCAGAGTCAACATCTATAAGCAGTTCACTAACTTCATCTCTAATACCTTGTATATTTTGATGAAATATTCTAATTCCCTCATTACTCGGATACCTAAGCTTTGTGAAAAGTGGTTCCTTCGTTAGAGAGACTTCCCTTAAGCAGGAATACCTATCAGCTGACTTCAATCTAAAAAAGGTGCAGCCCTAACACCCACTACTGCAGGAATTTTCCCATGAGTGATCCCATCAACCCCACCTATGGTGTCACCTATACGCTTTGCCACCTCCCCTTCCCATACCTGTTGAGGTGCAGGCCATGTATAGCGAAACCCGTCCTGCTGATAGACTCCACCGACACCACTGAAACGTGACCCATGCCTTCTGTCATCAGCGCACCCCCAAGTCTCATGTTATTACGCCTGACGGCTGTATTAAGATGAGGCCGATCATGACGCTGAAACAGTTCCACGAAATGCACATCCGTGTTGCCAGTCTGAGTGGCCATCTTTTCCAGGTCACCATCTATGTCATACTCCCCATCCCTATCAATACTATTACCAGCCCCACCCACAATCGCTACCTGATCCTCTTTAGTAAAATCCCTACACAACCCCCCCTATGTTAACAGTCACTTGAGCCAATCCTGCGTTAGGCTTCACAATGCTGGTGACCTGGTACTCACTCCCCAGCACTTCCTGCAACTGCTGGCCTGCACCTCTGCCATGAGAACTACCTAACAGCAGAACCTTCTTCTTCCTCTTCGACTTTGCAACTGTTCTAGGCACCGTAACTACTGAGGTCCGCTGCATACTTCCTACATCTACAGCTACTAGAAATTCCTCTCCACTAGACTCTGACAGTTACTTATATCTGTTGTAAACACCAATAGTAAAACTATCTGAAAATCTTCTTCTCCTAGCAGATCTCTTGCCAACAGCCAGCTCCCATTCCCCAACCCCCTTCTCCCTCCTCATCTTATCTAGCTCCTCCAGTGCTTTTTCAACTGCACCTGAAGGGCACAGATCTTACGCTCCTGCTCCTCTATCAACTTACAACTTACTCTTGCTACATAACCTGCAGTTCCTGGAGAGGATCTCACCAGAATGCCCACTAATGACACAGTAACGAAGCTGAAAACAGCTCCCAAAAGGTTCTTCTGAAATTATTTCACCAGAAACACACAAAAACTCCGGTTGAAGGCTACTAAAGTTCCTAAATAAATCACTATACACAAACAATTAATTAGTACTTAGCTTTCGATGCGCCGCTACAGCTGCAACTGGTCAGCGCGGAATGTAAACACAGGTAAAGGTTACGTTGCTCGATACGAAACACTCACAAATATCAGGTCACAACACAAGAAAGGCAGAGGTGAATGAAGAAACCACTAATAAGTCACTTATGTAGTAAATATTATCACAAAAACCGTTAAAATATGTATCTGAAACCTAAAAATATATAAAAACTTGGAGAGCGATCGCACACGCAGTCACTCGCTTATGACGTCAGACCAAAGATGATTTATCTGTTCAGTGTCTCTTTTTAGGTATTACAACATGCTTGTGTGTTGAATCGATATGGTCACAAAATGTCACGTATCTACGTACAGTATTCTTCGTACAGCTATGAATTCTCGCTGAAGTTGTGTGGACTATCTGTCAACGTTGAGTTATCTGTCGATGGCCTAGGAAGCTGAAAGCCGGTTCATAACGATCTAATAAATATTACTGTGGAACATTAATACTTTGTATTCAAGTTGTTAATAAGTATAGTATGTGGTGCTCGCTCACGATCAACGTGCACGCATCTTTTTCCGGAGTTATGCATTGTGGCCACTGCTTCACAACATAATCATTGCGTCATTATTTCTCTCTTTGTATATAAACCACTAGAGTTCAAAAGGAACAATAATCCGCAAAATTACAGCACCAGAAGATGAAATGACGTTCATTTTTCCATATTAAGGTTGTCTTTAGCACGAAACGTGCGTCCAATGCTGCCACCAAAATTTTTCATCATTTACTCAATGATATACAAATTCCGACTGTAAACAAAAAAGTCCTCTTCGACAATTATTTCTGTTTCTTAGACTAATTTCTATTAATGTCACATGGCCGGCCGAAGTGGCCGCGCGGTTCTGGCGCTGCAGTCTGGAACCGCGAGACCGCTGCGGTCGCAGGTTCGAATCCTGCCTCGGGCATGGATGTGTGTGATGTCCTTAGGTTAGTTCGGTTTAACTAGTTCTAAGTTCTAGCGGACTAATGACCTAAGCAGTTGAGTCCCATAGTGCTGAGAGCCATTTGAACCATTTTGAATGTCACATGCAGAAAGTGGTGCATAGAAATTACTAATTGACACCTGTATTTTACAAAATAACGACTTTCGTTATTCTGTGACAGTGCCTGGCAGCAAAAGAAACTAATGAAACTACTTTGGAACAAAACTCTAACTTACGAAAGTACACCGATAACCCAGCCAAGGTTGCTAATTTCACTGTTACCTGTATGCGCTGTAACTGTTCATTTGCATTTCATAATACATATATTTTTTGACATGGTTTTTGTGTTTTTGGAAATACAATTTTGATTATTCGGCACGATGATTTGAAAATGGGTCCCGTCCCAAAAGTATCATCGAGTAAGTAAGAAAAGCGAAATTTGCAACTTTGGCTGGTTTTTCGTTGTAATGATTAACAGAAGTTGCTGACCTGCAATGATTCCAGCGTGCTGTAAGTTCGTCAGACTTATGTGTCCTTTTTATGCAACGTCCTTGCCGCGGTGGATACAGCGGTTCCCGTGAGATCACCGAAGTTAAGTGCTGTCGGGCGTGGCCGGCACTTGGATGGTTGACCATCCGCGTCGACATGCGCTGTTGTCATTTTTTGGGGTGCACTCAGCTTCGTGATGGCAATTGAGGAGCTACTCGACCGAATAGTAGCGGCTCCGGTCAAAGAAAACTATCATAAAGACCGGGACAGCGGCGTGATGACCACACGCCCCTCCTAACCGCATCCTCGACTGAGGATGACACGGTGGTCGGATGGCCCCGATGGGCCACTTATGGCCTGAAGGCTGAGTGCTTCGCTTTTATGTGTACGTTTTAATTACGTAGATGAAGAGTAATACAAACATAAATATTTTCCAATGGCCACATGCTCATTTGTGTCGTGAGTTCAACATATAAACTTTCTGCACACTGAAATCAGAAAATATCCCAACAGTGGCAACATTTTATGTAACATTTAATTAATAAAATTATATTAAGTACGCATTTGTGAGTGTGTGTGTGTGTGTGTGGGCGCGCGCGCGCGCGTGTGTGTGCATATATGAGAAAGAGACAGAGTTCGATTGTGACAGACCTGTAGGTGATAAAACATATCATTATACTGTATATGTATAAGGCAAAATTTGTCTATCGTGATGAAATTATCTCTCTCTCTCTCTATCTCTCTCTCTCTCTCTCTCTCTCTCTCTCTCTCACACACACACACACACACACACACAAACACACACACACTTATGATAAGTGTTCTCACTCGTTTCATCGTTTTATGTCTTGTGCCGAGTTGTACGTACAAGCAACATATTTATTTGTTGGGTGTATTCTACTCTCTGTCTTTTCATGTAGCTTATGCCCCTCTACAGCTCCCTCACGTAACATGAAAGTTGTTGTTGTTGTTGTTGTTGTTGTGGTCTTCAGTCCTGAGACTGGTTTGATGCAACTCTCCATGCTACCCTATCCTGTGCAAGCTTCTTCAACTCCCAGTACTTACTTACTGCAACCTACATCGTTCTCAATCTGCTTAGTGTATTCATCTCTTGGTCTCCCTGTAGGATTTTTCCCCTCCACGCTGCAAAATACTAACACGAATTCTTTACAGACGAATGGAAAAACTGGAAGAAGCCGACCTCGGGGAAGATCACTTTGGATTCCATAGAAATGTTGGAACACGTGAAGCAATACTGACCTTACGACTTATCTTAGAAGAAAGATTAAGGAAAGGCAAACCAACGATCTACCATTTGTAGAGTTAAAGAAAGCTTTTGACAATGTTGACTGGAATACTCTGTCAAATTCTGAAGGTGACAGGGGTAAAATACAGGGAGCGAAAGGCTATTTACAGTTTGTACAGAAACCAGATAGCAGTTATAAGAGTCGAGGGACATGAAAGGGAAGCAGCGGTTGGTAAGGGAGTGAGACAGGGTTGTAGCCTATGCCCGATGTTATTCAATCTGTATATTGAGTAAGCAGTAAAGGAAACAAAAGAAAAATTTGGAGTAGGTATTAAAATCCATGGAGAATAAATAAAAACTTTGAGGTTCCCCGATGACATTGTAATTCTTTCAGAGAAAGCAAACGACTTGGAAGAGCAGTTGAACGGAATGGACAGCGTCTTGAAAGGAGGATATAAGATGAACATCAACAAAAGCAAAACGAGGATAATGGAATGTAGTCGAATTAAGTCGGGTGATGCTGAGGGAATTAGATTAAGAAATGAGACACTTAAAGTAGTAAAGGAGTTTTGCTATTTGGGGAGCAAAATAAGTGATGATGGTAGAAGTAGAGAAGATATAAAAGGTAGACTGGCAATGGCAAGGAAAGTGTTTCTGAAGAAGAGAAATTTGTTAACATCGAGTTTGGATTTAAGTGTCAGGAAGTCGTTTCTGAAAGTATTTGTATGGCGTGTAGGGATGTATGGAAGTGAAACATGGACGATAACTAGTTTGGACAAGAAGAGAATAGAAGCTTTCGAAATGTGGTGCTACAGAAGAATGCTGAAGATTAGATGGGTATATCACATAACTAATGAGGAGGTATTGAATAGGATTGGGGAGAAGGGGAGTTTGTGGCACAACTTGACAAGAAGAAAGGACCGGTCGGTAAGACATGTTCTGAGGCGTCAAGGGATCACAAATTTAACATGAAAGTTATTGCTTGCTTTCTTAATACGTGTCCTGTCATTCAGTCCGTTCCTATTGTCAATGCTTTCATGTTCCTCTCCTTACCGATTCTGCGAACTACCTCCCCATTCCTAATGTCATCATTGCACGTAAGTTTCAACGTCTTTCTGTAGCACGACATATGAAACACTTCGATCCTGTTCCTTTCCGGTTTCTTCACAGTCAGTGATTCGCCCTACGAAATTTAGTGCTCCAGACAGACATTCTCAGCAATTACTTCCTTTAGTATTCGACACTAGCAGCTTTTATTCAATGAGAAATGCCTACTTTGTCTATATTACTCGGCTTCTTACAGCCACCTTGCTTGGTGCATAATGCGTTGTTTTGCATCCATTTCTTCACTTTGCCCGTTCATCATATTATTAACTTGTAAGTTACATTTCACTGCACACGTTTCTGTTGGTCGTAGTAGATGAACAATATGTGAGAAGTAGGGACTGTTAGTGTTTGCACGTGTGTTAATAATTCAGCAAGGGACTGGATAACAGCATTGCTGGTTCTAAGGACAATTCCAAAAACTTTGTGAGTGCACAAGTGGTGGTTATGGACTTGCTATCCTCTCTGCAAGACTCTTCGATGGTGATTGTGCACCTGCACAGTCGCAACAGATGGCTGCTGGCCGTCTCTTCAAGGACTACAGTGGGTCTACACCTTTGATGACCCACCAATACCATTATTTCTACAAGGACTACAGTGGGTCTACACCTTTGCTGACTCACCAGTAACATTATTTCTACAAGGACTACAGTGGGTCTACACCTTTGCTGACTCACCAGTACCATTATTTCTACAAGGACTGCAGTGGGTCTGCACCTCTGGTGGCCCACCAATACCATTCTCTCTACCAGGACTACAGTGGGTCTCTTCTGTGATGACCTACCTACCAATATTCATCAACTTCGACTGACTCTGCGGTGGGTTTGCTCTGTTGTGGCCCGTTACCAGTCTGCATGTCAAGAGTCAGCACTGTTTTTCCGTTGGAAGGACAACACTACTTCTTCACGACTGCATGGAAATCCGCTACTTCTGTGTGCAATTTCTTTTACTAATGAGACTTTGTGAAAAAAAACTGTAATTACTATTATGATGCATGATCAGGACTATCTTTATGGACTGTGAGAAAATTTTAGCTTTTGACCAACATTGTATCAATAAGTGTGTGAATTTGATATCTTTCTTACTGTAATTATGAAAAATTTTATCAAATCATTATTGGCCACTGGCCAAAACAATTTGCAAAATTTTTTGTGGGGAGCATGGGGGCTATGTAAGTAGGCGGTTTATGTTTTCTTACTGGCAACGTTACGTAGCGCTCTGTACGAAAATCACTCGCTGTGCTGTGTGCAGTCTGTGACTAGTTTGCATTGTTGTCTGCCATTGTAGTGTTGGGCAGCGGCAGCTGGATGTGAACAGCGCGTAGCGTTGCGCAGTTGGAGGTGAGCCGCCAGCAGTGGTGGATGTGGGGAGAGAGATGGCGGAGTTTTGTAATTTGTCATGAACTGCTATATATATTATGAGTATTACGGTAAATACATTGTTTGTTCTCTATTAAAATCTTTCATTTTGCTAACTATGCCTATCAGTAGTTAGTGCCTTCCGTAGTTTGAATCTTTTATTTAGCTGGCAGTATTGGCGCTCGCTGTATTGCAGTAGTTCGAGTAATGAAGATTTTTGTGAGGTAAGTGATTTCTGAAAGGTATAGTTTAATGTTACTCAGGGCCATTCTTTTGCAGGGATCTTTGATAGTCAGATAGCGTTGCGCTAAAAATATTGTGTGTCAGTTTAAGCACAGTGTTGTATAATTGTTGGAAGGGGACGTTTCACTAATGATTAATTTACTCTCAATCTCAACGGAAGTAACCAGGAATCTGTGTTACTTTCATCCAGTGTGCCGACTGGCCTGTGTTGTTGCACGGAGTGGCACAGGCAGGCAGAACATGCTGACACACGCCACGTAAATAAAACACCTGCTGTCGTCGCCGCCTCGGGTGGGCTGCGGGACTCTGCTGTTTTCCGTGCAGGTCACACAGGGCGGCAGCCTCTGCATAACAAGGTGTGCGGTGTGTGTAGTGCGCTGTGTGCAGTTCGTGTCGTCCCAGGAAATGAGGCCCTGCGGCCGATACCGCCTGCAACGGGTTGCGTGCCGCGCAGCCCAACTGTTCGCTGGTGCGGACGCGAAGGCACTGCGGGCCGTGGTACGCTGCCACAGCCAGTGTCTGCACTGCCACCCACGATGACGAACTGCCGACGTTATGACCACTGGCCTCCGCGACGCCGGACGCCGCCTGCAGGTGCTGCGGGAACGGGATGCCCAAGGAAAGTATGTAAGAGGGGCAGGGGTGAATGAAAAAAGACCATTCGTGTGGTGATACGGACTGCAAATGGGGAAGTCCACTGACAAGACTGCGATTCATTGGCAGAACACTTAGAAGGTGCAACAGTCTACCAAAGAGACTAGTGATGGGGAGCTCCTGAATGAGTCGTTCAAATGAACGCTTCACTCCAGTGAAGTGTGAACTAACCACTCAATTTCAATGAATAGGTACTTCAAACTCTTCACAGATAGCACACTCCACACTTTTTTCTAGTTCACTCACTCTCTTCTCCTCTTCCCCTCTCCCACTACGTCGGTGCTACGTCACTCATTCTCCCTTCACTTCTATGCTCCCTCTACTGCCTGTCGACGAATCGCGCGGCAAAATACACTTAGAACAACAGTTGCACATCACTTTCCCATCACCTAAATCGGCCAAGAAACCCCAAATTTGACTACTTTTACGCGATCGCTAGTTGCTAGCCATTGTATAAGCGTGAACAGATACAAAAACTGCTTTCCGAATAAAATAAAGAGGGATTTTACCTGAAATCGTACCAATGACTACAGGTGACAGTTTACGTTTTGAATTTAGAGGGTTATTATTCTCAACAAAAATAAAATCAACAAGAAAACTTCTGAATAATTACTTAACGTAGGTATATAGACTTTGTGACAGAGGTAAACATACTCATTCTATTTTGGATTAAATTTTAAAAGGAACATAAAATTGGACTTCATTTCGTTGGTAGCCCTAGTTTTCAGTCCATGAATACAACAAATAAGGTTTTACTTGGCAGATAAAGATTTTTTTGGGCGCTTCATGAGAAAATGTCGAGCAAGATTAAACGTAATACCTTCTTTATATGTGACAGGCTTCTCTATTTATCTTTCCTTTGTCCCCTTTGACAATGCTCTACTTAGTTAACACAGACGCTGTAAGAGCGTAAAATGTTGCGTGCACATTACTGCATAGTTCGGCCATCTGTTGGTAAAATTATGAAGTATTACGAAGCTTTATTGTACGAGCGAGAAGAAGCGAGCGTAGCTGCGGCTGAGCGGCGAACTGGGCAAGTTAGCTAGGCTTCCGTACTTCATGAACGAACTACTTCATTTGAACGCTTCACGGCAAAGAGTGAAAGGAATGAAGTAGTTCACGGGAATGAACGAGTTCGACCCATCTCTAACTGCTTACACTACGCTTGTCCGCCCTATTTTGGAGTACTGCTATGCGGTGTGGGATCCGCATCAAGTGGGACTGACGGATGACATCGAAAAAGAACAAAGAAGGGCAGCTAGTTTTGTATTATCGCGAAATAGGGGAGAAAGTGTCATAGACCTCAATCACCAGTTTTCTCCTCCGATTGCGACAACATTCTGTTGGCACCCACCTACGTAGGGAGAAATGATATCACGATAAAATAAGAGAAATCTGGGCTCGCACGGAAAAATTTAAGTGCTCGTTTTTCCCGCATGCCGTTCGAGAGTGGAACGGTAGAGAGACAGCATGAAGGTGGTTCATTGAACCCTCTGCCAGGCACTTTATTGTGAATAGCAGAGTAATCACCTAGATGTAGATGTAGATACATAAGCCACTTTGACAGCGGGCAGACTGTTATGCCACTGGGCCTGGGAAGGTACACCACGAAAACTGGTTCGTGCTGCTTTTCTAAGCATGGGCGTCCACAGAAGTTTGTCCAAGAGGGGTCAAGAGTCTAAACTTACTAGTTTTGGTATACCTCATTCGGCGAGTTTGAAAACGCGTTGTACCATAAGAACAAAATTTGAAAAGAAATACGTTAAACTCACTGTGTCTCAAAAGATTGGGTAGGTAACTAAACGGTAAGCATAAATCGATAGTATATCAAAATAACTTTAAATGCGAACATTTTAACTTAAGCTTTACCGTGACTGTTATTGACATTAAATGAAACAACACGTTTACTGTTACCAGTCACTGTTTACTTATCTTCACGATGTGTTTCAAAGGTTTAAACCTCCATCATCAGGTGCATTTACGTTTGTTGGTATGACATTAGTATGTGTGTTCTGTTAAGAATTTTTGGAGGAACTTGTGGCACTGTCTATTGGGGAAACAAACCATTATTACTCAACGTGGTTTTGGGTTACTTATGGCAATAAATTAAACGTATATCTAACGGTAAACGTAAAATAAGAGAAATAGAGTACCTCCAGTGGTCACAGGTTCCTTTCACTGTCGTAACACATATATACTGTCAATTTGTAAGCAAATATGGCGTCTGGAAAGTATTGGGTACAGGGATCATATAGCAGAAGAGAAAACATCATCACAAAGTACAAAGAATATACACCGTTACAACATTTTTACAGTATAAATTTTAAAGGGTTTGGAGATGTTTACCCTCTTGAGATGTCGAATAAATGCCTTGGAATAATTACTTCAGGTAGTATATAAATCCGATTTTGACAAGTTGAAATACTTTAACTTCATACTCGTTTATACAAGTAGGTGAATTGTTACAAACTTTAAGTAAAATAATCATATTGACTACAGTGGTAAAATTTTACACAAATAACAGTTTCGGTTGGGATTCAGAGATAGATATGAAAGGCTGGAGGCAGAGAGAGAGGAAGAGAAGGAGAAAGTGAGAGGAAGAGAGAGGATGGAAAGAGTGACTGCATGAGAGCAAACTTTACAAAGTAGGGTGTCTTAAGATTATATGTGTTACATGTATTGTCTAAAGTTTGGGGTAACACATCGGTTAATGCTTTAAAATATGCAAATGGATGTACAATTTGTGTTAATGTACACACACACACACACACACACACACACACACACACACGCACGCACACACACACACAAATGTCATACTAACAACTGTAAACCCACCTGATGAAGGAAGTTTAAACATTTGAAACGCGTCGTGGAGATAAATAGTGACTGGTAACAGTGAACGTGTTGTTTCATTTAATATCAAAATTAATCTTTTTATGAATATGGATGCCACGTTTGGTATTCTATGTTTCGAAATTACATCTTATTATGGTTAAATCAATGGTGTCCAACGAGTTTACAGAAAAAGCTAAAAAATATTCACACAAATCGTTTCCTCACAGTCATTAAAAAATCGGAAATATGAAGAAGAATCATAAAGACTAATGTCACATTAATACCCCTCGAAGTGTCTATAGAATTTCATATCTGTTCACGTTAATAGATTTATTGCATTAGCTTCGTCATTTCTGTTTTTTAATATCTACCAACTTAGTTGCAGCTTAATCCAATGTGGACTGAAACCTGCATTTTAGGATTGGTTACATGAAGTGTAGCTCTGGGCTAGATGAACGGGGGAGCCTAAAACCTTTCTCAAATATGCCGGTAAAATCAACTTTCAGCAGCTTACGACTGCACCACGGTAATCCTCGTCCCTTCAGTTTGTCACATTATTGTGTAGTCATACTAGCTGGAATGCAGAATTCATAGCCCTGTGACAGCAAGTAGCACTGTGTTGTAGTCCATACACTTTGAGAAGATCGCAGTCCCCGAGAATTCTCTACTTTTTTCACTCTGTTCTATGCTATAAAAAGGTATTTTCTTTTTTTTGACTGATGACACCTGGGATTAAATATAGATGTGCACATCTACATCGTAGTGGGGCTCTGTTCTTCCGAGTCTGCAATGTTAAATCCTGCTTTTAGTGGAGTCGTAGACAATAATTGCTAAAAATTCGTGATAATTGTGTAGCGAAAAAAATTGCAGGAGGGGCTAGATTAACGAGTAAGTGACAAGCCAAAGGATGTCTATACCTCATCACAGAACGTGGAGCCAGCCGCGGTGGCCGTGCGGTTCTAGGCACTTCAGTCCGGAACCGCGTGGCTGCTACGGTCGCAGGTTCGAATCCTGCGTCGGGCATAGATATGTGCCTCGGGCATGGATGTGTGTGACGTCCTTGGGTTAGTTAGGTTTAAGTAGTTCTAAGTTCTAGGCGACTGATGACCTCAGTAGTTAAGTCGCATAGTGCTCAGAACCAGCCAACAGAACGTGGAGATCGGCAGCCCGTTCGTAGATTTGGTAGTGATGTGTGGTAGATCTGACGACAGCTCTAATGCAGCAGCAAGTGTGTCTGATCACTCCGTTAATCGCACATTGTTCGACATGGGGATCCGCAGCAGACGACCCTTACGTATTCCCAAGTCGACCCAACGAGCCGGCTGCTGTGGCCGAGCGGTTCTAGGCGCTTCAGTTCGGAACAGCGCGGCTGCTACGGTCGCAGGTTCGAATCCTGCCTCGGGCATGGATGTGTGTGATGTCCTTATGTTAGTTATGTTTAATCAGTTACAAGTCGAGGAGACTAATGACCTCAGATGTTAAGTCCCATAGTGCTTAGAGCCATTTGAACCATTTGACCCAATGATGTCATATTCGTATTTGGTGTTGACAGGAATAACATCTTGTTGTGGATTGGCAAGAGAGCCAACCCGGTACTACAAGAGGAAGCCGAAAGGCACGCGTTTTAGCTCACGCAGGCTGGCGTGAGGTCTGGAACAGGTCAAGGAAATTAGACTAGCAAAAAAGGACGTAGCTGTGGAATACTTAACTTTAATCCATAAATGGTGAACATCGCTCTTGACGGTACATGTTTTACAGCATCAATAGTAACTGGTAATGGCGCCTTGCTAGGTCGTAGCAAATGACGTAGCTGAAGGCTATGCTAACTATCGTCTCGGCAAATGAGAGCGTATTTTGTCAGTGAACCATCGCTAGCAAAGTCGGCTGTACAACTGGGGCGAGTGCTAGGAAGTCTCTCTAGACGTGCTGTGTGGCGGCGCTCGGTCTGCAATCACTGATAGTGGCGACACGCGGGTCCGACGTATACTAACGGACCGCGGCCGATTTAAAGGCTACCACTTAGCAAGTGTGGTGTCTGGCGGTGACACCACTCATCTCGTTCCTAATTCCCTGTTATATTAATTTAAAGGCTATACTTCTGTCACATTTACAAAACTTAATATTCTCCGTGTCGTGTGGTATGTTTATGTTGGATTAAGCTGCAGTTTTATGACGTTTTATCTCTTAGTTTCAAAACCGATATTTAAAAACGTATCTTAATCCTTCACTCCGCTGCTTTGCACAGCTGCAAGGTAGGCTATGAGGTGGATTTTCTGTGCTGTCAGTCAGAGCTTAAAATTGCTGATTGGTTTGCTTATTTCAACTGGCACAGCGGTAAGCGGATATTGATAAATGTGGGCACGTACAAAAAATTTTGAAGTATTTTATTAAACGTTTTTCCTGTATTTCTTTACCGATCCTGTATACGAAAAAAAAATATTAGTGATCATTCCTGAAAAGCGCGGAGTGAGGGGGTAAACATTTTTGAAAACATTATTGGAAAAGTCGGTGATCACAGTCTAATATTTGAAATTTATTTATAAAACCGTCTAGACCGCAAGGCACTGTATTATAAGGGGACCGGTTTCGATCTATTGATGGACAATGGCTGTGCATGAAGCAGGAACCGCTGAATGACGATAGAATAAAACATTGTCGGAATTCTTGCCGCGTCAGTTCTGTGTTTTATGCATAGGCCGGTTGCCCGGGAATGAACAAGTACATTACCGTCAAACTCGTAAGCTGCATTTAACCACAGCGCTATATGCTGTATTTTTAGAGGTATCATGACCTGAAAGTAGCGTTAAAGCGCGGTTCTGCGCTACCCATGATGATTATTTACTTCTAGTTTCTGCTACCAGTCACTTTTTTAGTTTATGTTTAATCTAACATAATACAACGAGTTTCGAACATGTTCCGTTCATCTCCAGGCGTTTATACATACATACATACAGAGACATGTTACTGAAAAGTAAACTGTCTTATACTAGATTAATCTAGAACTCTTTGTCCATTGTTTGTTATTGTAGCGGCTGGTGTGGCATTTACGGGGGAGGAGGTTCAAAATGGTTCAAATGGCTCTGAGCACTATGGGACTTAACATCTATGGTCATCAAATCCCTGACCCCGCCGGGTTGGTTCAAATGGCTATGAGCACTATGGGACTTCACACCTGAGGTCATCAGTCCCCTAGAACTTAGAACTACTTAAACCTAACGAACCTAAGGACATCACACACATCCATGCCCGAGGCAGGATTCGAACCTGCGACCGTAGCAGCAGCGCGGTTCCAGACTGTAGCGCCTAGAACCGCTCGGCTACACCGGCCGGCTGACCCCGCCGGAAATCGAACCCGGGGGGAGGAGGGGGGCAGAGTATGGCGAGAAATCGAAATCAGTGATGTCTTCTGCTGTTTTTATTCCTTGTGGTTGACCGTGTATGATATCACAGCCTGTATAGGATGCAGATGGATTTGCATCAGTTATTTATTACGAAAATAGTGTGAAGCGCTTTTACATAACAGTTGATCACTTACGATTTCATCATCTTGCTGCTTCATTTGCATCACTGGTGTAATGGCGGAGCTGTTGTTGACATTACACTATTGCACATTGTATACAATATCAACCACAAGGAAGAAAACCAGCAGAAGACATCACTGATGTCTTCTGCTACAGTAATAAACAACGGACAAAGAGATCTAGATTAATCTACTTTAAGACTGTTTATTTTTAAGTAACATTTCTCTGTATGTATGTATGTATGTATGTATAAACGCCTGAAGATGAACAGAACATGTTCTAAACGTGTTGTGTTATGTTAGATTAAACATAAAATAAAAAAGTAACTGGTAGCAGAAACTAGAAATAAATAATCATCCCACACAGTCACGGTTCACAAAAATAGCCATTACGGCTGAAAATAATAATAAATATCCATGATGATGTCTGCGAGTATGGCATCAACCGATTCCGATTCTCTGGCGTCATGATGAGGGGAGCCACCACACGATTCCAATAATGTCTCACACCGATTATGGGGACCATGATGGCACAACGATTCATCACGGACATTGTTACTTCTTATACGGCAGTATTGTAGTACCATTTTCCAACACGATAATGTACCTCCATTCATGGCACGTGTCTCTATAAAGTATCTATGTGATGCTGAAGAACTCCCATAGCCAACACGACCTACAGATCCGTTCCCTGTAGAACATGTGTGCGACTGGCTCGGACGTCAACTTCGTGCCAGCGCTTATATCCTGATTATCAATGACCATTTACGACGGTCGCCCGCCTTTCCTCAGGAGACGAAAGATTATATTTATGAACCCTTTCCAACCGAATCAGCGCACTCACGCAGGACACAATGGGTACAATGTCATACTGATACGGGGGCTTCTACTGTTAAGCAGCCGGCCTCTGTGGCCGAGCGGTTCTAGGCGATTCAGTACGGAACCGCGCTGCTGCTACGGTCGCAGATTCGAATCCTGCCTCGGGCGTGGATGTGTGTTGACCTTAGGTTAGTTGTTTTAAGTGGTTCTAGGTCTATGGGACTGATGATCTCAGATGTTAAGTCCCATAGTGCTCAGAGCCATTTGAACCATTTTTTAATGTTAAGCTCTTTGAAATGATAATTAAATGGGCACCCTAGCTGCAAACAGACGTTGATGTACTTCATTGGGGACATGTTGAAAATGTGTGCCCCGACCAGGACTCGAACCCGGGATCTCCTGCTTACATGGCAGACGCTCTATCCATCTGAGCCACCGCGGGCACAGAGGATAGTGCGTCTGCAGGGACTTATCCCTTGCACGCTCCCAGTGAGATCCACATTCCCAACATGTCAACACCACTACACTCGTACTGCGCCTAATAGATGTTTGCCCATCATACTCATTACTCGTGGCAGATTAATCTACCTGGACACTGGACTCGCATTCGGGAGGACGACGGTTCAATCCCGCGTCCGGCCATCCTGATTTAGGTTTTCCGTGATTTCCCTAAATCACTCCAGGCAAATGCTGGGATGGTTCCTCTGAAAGGGCACGGCCGACTTCCTTCCCCATCCTTCCCTAATCCGATGAGACCGATGACCACGCTGTCTGGTCTCCTTCCCCAAAACAACCAACCAACCTAATATACCAAGTCCCGTACGAGTTCGGGCATAGCATGTGCGTTCGCACAAGATGGTCAATGGCGGGAAGCAGGAGATCCCGGGTTCGAGTCCCAGTCGGGGCACACATTTTCAACATGTCCCCAATGAAGTACATCAACGCCTGTTTGCAGCTAGGGTGTCCATTTAATTATCATTTCATTTCTAGCAAAGCTGCATGGTTACCCACGGTAACTGTTCTTTCGGGAACAGATACTACCGTCATGTATAGTTAAGCTCTTTGTTAATTTTACTCTATTGCGTAATCCCTGAAATAACGTTACATATCCTCTCATGCCGTCAAGTATCATTTATTTTCTTCCTCCCCTTTCGGGTGCTTCACTTTTTTACTAAGGCAGTGTAAATTAATACTGAAAGTAGTAGGGTGTTGTATCTCGGGTATTCACAACAGTAATTCGTGGACTAGGAAGCAGGAGACAGACCAGCACAGCTGGGCACACTACAGAATATGAACTGACAGCGCTGCAACTGAATAATCAAACACATTTACTTATAGTTGGAGAAGCAATCGGGTAGAAATTAACAAGTATTTCCAATCTCTGGATAAATTCTTTCATCAATTCAACAGCACACTATCTTTCCAGCTGCGCTGGTTCTCGCAGTCGTAACTATGACGTCCAGAATGAGATTTTCACTCTGCAGCGGAGTGTGCGCTGATATGAAACTTCCTGGCAGATTAAAATTGTATGCCGGACCGAGAATCGAACTCGGGACCTTTGCCTTTCGGGGGCAAGTGCTCACCATCTTTTTTTTTATTAAAGTAAAATATTTCTGGGAAACGTAAATAAGTAGAATTTTCTTACATAATGGTGTAACAATAACAAACATAAACTGCTTCTAGCATTTTTTTTAATATATAAGACGATGACTTTTATAAAAAAAAATGTTTCTGGGAAACGTAAATAAGTGGACTTTCTTTTTACATAATAGTGAAAAAATATCCTGCTTCTGTCAGTACAAAACAATAACGGACCACGTTCCTGTTTTGGGCGCGTACCTCGCTACTCCCGTTATACCTCGCGTTGGTGTCGGGTACGTCTTCACGTGTGGTGGTGAATCCTCTCCACTGTCCTGGTCCTTTCTTGTTCTAATACTTATAGGCAATAATTACATTCTCCTACCCGGGACACCCCAACTGGCTGGGGGATCAAGCAAGAAACTCCCCAAAAAATTTGCGTAATACGTTCGATATCTCGGATGTCTCATAAGCTGTGAGTGATGTTCTTGTAGTAAGGCACATTCTTACTGCCATCTCAGAAAAGATAACGCACAGTCAAACCTCGAATCCAGGTCACTGCGTTTGTCTTTGTTCGGGGATAATACGTCCTATCTGGGAGAAGTAGTATCCGTGGTTCTATTGCGTGCGGCCCCACCCGAAGGAGGAAGGCGATCATTTTTTTGACCAAACACCATACGTCCGCCGAAGGTCCGCATGTCAGGCGATGCTCCTCTGTGTCTACAACATTGCACTGCGGACACTATGGCTCGTCAGCCATATGAATTGTATGCAACCTGGAACGAGTCACGCATTTCCCATTTACCACCTGATAACACAGTGCACGCGTTCCCGTGTCAAGGTGTGGGTGGTGCACTGTACGCCATACCACTGACCACATAACAGTTGGTTGGCGGCGCTCTACGGCACTATTCGGCCGTCGTCGAGTCAAGATGTGATATATATCACATTCCGTTGCCGTCCTGGTAGCCGGTAGTTCCATATGTAAATAACTGTGTTCGACAAAAAAGGTTCGCATTTGGGCAAGCGAGTGCGGAAGTGACTCCCGGTGCTCAGGGACGAAAGCAGCTGTCGGCACAACTGCAGGATCAATTTCCATACCTCCTACCGATCCTTTCCGCTCGGTTAAGGGCGTCGTCGGCGCCGGAGCGGCAGAGGTGTGCGTCGTTTCGTCACTGGAGGCGGTTGGCTGGTTCAAATGGCTCTGAGCACTATGGGACTCAACTGCTGAGGTCATCAGTCCCCTAGAACTGAGAACTACTTAAACCTAACTAACCTAAGGACATCACACAACACCCAGCCATCACGAGGCAGAGAAAATCCCTGACCCCGCCGGGAATCGAACCCGGGAACCCGGGCGTGGGAAGCGAGAACGCTACCGCACGACCACGAGATGCGGGCACACTGGAGGCGGTCTCTGCTGCAGTCGGTTGCCGTTAACTGTCAGGATTCTGTAGCTGCTCAGTCTTTGGGATATGATCTGTTCGAAACGCGTCCGCATACGTTAGTGTCAGCGCCGTCGACGTGGACGGAGGCACGGGTTCGCCGTTTGGAACTTGCACTATCCTTCGCTGCATACATTCGGAACGGACGTGGCCCTCTTTCCCGCAGCCTGAGCATGTTTTGGGTTGTCCATCGTAGATGACTATAGCTCTACACCCGCCGATGAACAAGTACGAGGGTACATGTTGTGTCAGTTCTATTCTGATTTGACGCACCCCATTGAGAACGGGGTAAGTCGTGAAGTTGGACCATTTTTCGTCAACGTGGCTGAGCACTCTTCCATATGGGTGTAAGGCGTCAATGACCAACTCAGACGGAACCTCGAAGGGAAGTTCGAAAATACGTATGTTTCTTAAGCCCAGTCCTGCGTGATCAATAGTTACTTCTCCAACACGTCCATCAGAGTGACGAAATTTGAGTCCATGTTTAGTATCTCGGATGATTCTGTCACATACTGCATCGTTAATCAGCTTGACGTAAACGACACTGCTCACTATGAAGAGGTGTATTCCGATAAGTTCGTTGTAGTCAAGCTTAACTTCGTCTCGTAGGAGCCTTTCGATTTCGTAGGCTTTCGGTCTCGCATATTCATTCGAAAAACCGATCTTGAGATTCGACTTTCGGTATGCATGTGCCATTCTATATCGAGTCGTCTAAACTCGTGAGTACGCGTAACAGGTAAACAACTGCGCGAGCGCGATCTTCCCCGGCAGGGACGTAAACAGACGTCCGTGCCGTAGCACCGCCGAAGGCAGACTTATCTGAGCTACCCAAGCACGAATCACGCCCCGTCCTCACAGCTTGTAAGGCAGGAGACGATTTACTGGCAGAAGTGAAGCTGTGAGGACGGGGTGTGAGTCGTGCTTGGGTAGCTCAGATTGTGAGCACTTGCTCGCGAAAGGCAAAGGTCCCGAGTTCGAGACTCGGTCCGGCACACAGTTTTAATCTGCCAGGAAGTTTCAACTATGACGTCGGCAGCCGCTGTCCGGTGGAGCTGAGCTACTGAACTAACGAGACGATCTGCGTTGACGTACTGGATCCCCGAGCGCTTTCGTCGGCTCGCTTTGAAACGTCCCCTTTGAAAAATTATATACACGACTGTGCTTAAACTGACACACAATATTTTTTTGCGCAACGCAATCTGACTTTCAGAAATCCCTACAAAGGAATGGCCCTGACTAACATTAACCTGTACCTTTCACAAATCACTTACCTCACCAAAAATCTTGGTTACTCGAACTACTGCAATACAGCGAGCGTCACTACTGCCAGCTAAATAAAATATTCAAACTACAGAAGGCACTAACTACTAGTAGGCATAGTTAGCAAATGAAAGATTTTAATAGAGAACAAACAATGTATTTACCTTAATAATCATAATATATATAGCAGTTCATGCCATCCAGTATTACCAATTTCAAAACTCCGCCATCTCTCTCCCCACATCCACCACTGCTGGCGGCTCACCTCCAACTGCGCAACGCTACGCGCTGTTCACATCCAGCTGCCGCTGCCCAACACTACAATGGCAGACAACAATGCAAACTAGCCACAGACTGCATACAGCACAGCCAGTGATTTTCATACAGAGCGCTACGTGGCGTTACCAATAAGAAATCCTAAACAGCCTACTTACAGCTTTATGGCAGCGCCGTAGAGGACGCTGGTGTCGTGCAGTCTTTCCAAAGAGAGGAGGTGCGGCGTCTGATTTGCGTCTACTGCCAAGCCGGCGCCATCCCTCTGCGTCCGCGTTGAGTGACGTTCGCGCTTGGGGGGCTTTTGACGGTCGAAAAATGGCTCTGACCAATATCGGACTTAACTTCTAAGGTCATCAGTCCACTAGAACTTTTTTTCATCATCATTATCATCATCATCATTTAAGACTGATTATGCCTTTCAGCGTTCAGTCTGGAGCATAGTCCCCCTTATAAAATTCCTCCATGATCTCCTATTCAGTGCTAACATTGGTGCCTCTTCTGATGTTAAGCCTATTATTTCAAAATCATTCTTAACCGAATCCAGGTACCTTCTCCTTGTTCTACACCGACTCCTCCTACCCTCTACTGCTGAACCCATGAGTCTCTTGGGTAACCTTGCTTCTCCCATGCGTGTAACATGACCCCACCATCTAAGCCTGTTCGCCCTTACTGCTACATCTATAGAGTTCATTCCCAGTTTTTCTTTGATTTCCTCATTGTGGACACCCTCCTGCCATTGTTCCCATCTACTAGTACCTGCAATCGTCCTAGCTACTTTCATATCCGTAACCTCAACCTTATTGATAAGGTAACCTGAATCCACCCAGCTTTCGCTCCCATACAACAAAGTTGGTCGAAAGATTGAACGGTGCACAGATAACTTAGTCTTGGTACTGACTTCCTTCTTGCAGAAGAGAGTAGATCGTAGCTGAGCGCTCACTGCATTAGCTTTGCTACACCTCGCTTCCAGTTCTTTCACTATGTTGCCATCCTGTGAGAATATGCATCCTAAGTACTTGAAACTGTCCACCTGTTCTAACTTTGTTCCTCCTATTTGGCACTCAATCCGTTTATATCTCTTTCCCACTGACGTTACTTTTGTTTTGGAGATGCTAATCTTCATACCATAGTCCTTACATTTCTGATCTAGCTCTGAAATATTACTTTGCAAACTTTCAATATAATCTGCCATCGCAACTAAGTCATCCGCATATGCGAGAGTGCTTATTTTGTGTTCACCTATCGTAATCTCACCCAGCCAGTCTATTGTTTTCAACATATGATCCATAAATAATATGAACAACAGTGGATACAGGTTGCAGCCTTGTCTTACCCCTGAAACTACTCTGAACCATGGACTCAATTTACCGTCAACTCTAACTGCTGCCTGACTATCTATGTAAAGACCTTTAATTGTTTGCAAAAGTTTGCCTCCTATTCCATAATCACGTAGAACAGATAATAACTTCCTCCTAGGAACCCGGTCCTATGCCTTTTCTAGATCTATAAAACATAGATACAATTCCCTATTCCACTCGTAACACTTCTCCATTATTTGCCGTAAGCTAAAGATCTGGTCCTGACAACCTCTAAGAGGCCTAAACCCACACTGATTTTCATCCAATTTGTCCTCAACTAATACTCGCACTTTCCTTTCAACAATACCTGAAAAGATTTTACCCACAACGCTAATTAAAGAGATACCTCTGTAGTTGTTACAATCTTTTCTGTTTCCATGTTTAAAGACTGGTGTGATTACTGCTTTCGTCCAGTCTGATGGAACCTGCCCCGACTCCCACGCCAATTCAATTATCCTGTGTAACCATTTAAGACCTGACGTTCCATTGTATTTGATGAGTTCCGACTTAATTTCATCCACCCCAGCCGCTTTATTGCACTGCAATCTATTGACCATTTTCTCCACTTCCTCCAATGTGATCCTATTTCCATCATCATTCCTGTACCATTGTACATCGAAAACTGAAACATTACTGATCGTATTTTCACCTACATTGAGCAACTCTTCAAAATATTCCCTCCATTTGCCCAAGGCATCAACAGGATTCACCAGTAGTTTTCCTGACCTGTCCAAAATACTTGTCATTTCCTTCTTCTTTCGAAGACTGCTAATAGCACTCCAGAATGGTTTTCCAGCAGCTTGACCCAAGGTCTCCAACCTGTTTCCAAAGTTTTCCCAAGATTTCTTCTTGGATGCTGTAATTATCTGTTTGGCTTTGTTTCTTTCTTCAACATAATTTTCTCTGTCTACCTGAGTTCTAGTATGTAGCCATTTTTTATATGCCTTCTTTTTCCTTTTACAGGCTGCCTTGACTGTGTCATTCCACCAAGCTGTTTGCTTCATCCTACCTTTACACACTACTTTTCCCAGACATTCTTTGGACACTTCTAGTACTGTGTCCCTGTACCTTATCCATTCCTTTTCCAGTGACTGCAATTGACAACATTCAACTAACTGGTACCTTTCTGAGACTACTGTTATGTAATTGTGTCTGATTTCCTTATCCTCAAGTTTATCCACTCTTATCCTCCTACACATGGACCTTTTTTTTTTAAATTCTTTATTTAACCAACAATAATAATTATACAGCATAACCCACTTCCTTATACGATTAGTGGGTATTAATTTGTACGTTTGTTAGATATCAATTGCAGCTAATTATAATTTAATTGATTGTGAGCTACAGCTGCAGTCTAATTACAATGGGCAGCTAAATTCTTACAAGTATTAGTATTTAATATATCAGATCTTAACTAACTCTACTGCCTGCAGCGTTACAATTCCGTCAGAGATATATATAAACCTACTTTATTGCGTTGCCCATCGAGTTAATCCCGATGGGCCTGCCCCTGACACTGGGCAGGCCAGGAGTTATTCGCTGCAGGTTCCTAATCTAAGTCCTACTAACTAGTTCTAACCTAAGTCAATTCCGGTGCTTTGTCTAGTCCGTGATATTGATCCCCACTCCCCCTAGTCCCGCACGTGGCGGATTCCAGACTACTAAGGTCGGCCTATCCAAGCGCAGGTGGTATAGGAGTAGGGCGCGGGTTTGGTATCTAGTATATCTCCAGTCTTACTTTAATTTATGTTAATTTATTTCCCTCAGGTATTCCTTTAGCACTTTTCGTTATACCTCATCTGCTAGTTTATTAAGAGTTTGATAAGTGTCTTGTTGTCTTATTAGGTGATATGTGTCACGGTAAGGTAATTGGTCACGTAGTGTGGAAGCAACATCATTGAAGAGGGGGCACTCGTAAAACACATGATCGGGAGTACCCTCCGGTTCACCTTATTCACACGCGGGTGTGGCGCTTTTCCCGAAACGACATAAGTATGTCGGGTAAGGCCCATGTCCAATGAGAAAATGTACACTCCTGGAAATTGAAATAAGAACACCGTGAATTCATTGTCCCAGGAAGGGGAAACTTTATTGACACATTCCTGGGGTCAGATACATCACATGATCACACTGACAGAACCACAGGCACATAGACACAGGCAACAGAGCATGCATAATGTCGGCACTAGTACAGTGTATATCCACCTTTCGCAGCAATGCAGGCTGCTATTCTCCCATGGAGACGATCGTAGAGATGCTGGATGTAGTCCTGTGGAACGGCTTGCCATGCCATTTCCACCTGGCGCCTCAGTTGGACCAGCGTTCGTGCTGGACGTGCAGACCGCGTGAGACGACGCTTCATCCAGTCCCAAACGTGCTCAATGGGGGACAGATCCGGAGATCTTGCTGGCCAGGGTAGTTGACTTACACCTTCTAGAGCACGTTGGGTGGCACGGGATACATGCGGACGTGCATTGTCCTGTTGGAACAGCAAGTTCCCTTGCCGGTCTAGGAATGGTAGAACGATGGGTTCGATGACGGTTTGGATGTACCGTGCACTATTCAGTGTCCCCTCGACGATCACCAGTGGTGTACGGCCAGTGTAGCAGATCGCTCCCCACACCATGATGCCGGGTGTTGGCCCTGTGTGCCTCGGTCGTATGCAGTCCTGATTGTGGCGCTCACCTGCACGGCGCCAAACACGCATACGACCATCATTGGCACCAAGTCAGAAGCGACTCTCATCGCTGAAGACGACATGTCTCCATTCGTCCCTCCATTCACGCCTGTCACGACACCACTGGAGGCGGGCTGCACGATGTTGGGGCGTGAGCGGAAGACGGCCTAACGGTGTGCGGGACCGTAGCCCAGCTTCATGGAGACGGTTGCGAATGGTCCTCGCCGATACCCCAGGAGCAACAGTGTCCCTAATTTGCTGGGAAGTGGCGGTGCGGTCCCCTACGGCACTGCGTAGGATCCTACGGTCTTGGCGTGCATCCGTGCGTCGCTGCGGTCCGGTCCCAGGTCGACGGGCACGTGCACCTTCCGCCGACCACTGGCGACAACATCGATGTACTGTGGAGACCTCACGCCCCACGTGTTGAGCAATTCGGTGGTACGTCCACCCGGCCTCCCGCATGCCCACTATACGCCCTCGCTCAAAGTCCGTCAACTGCACATACGGTTCACGTCCACGCTGTCGCGGCATGCTACCAGTGTTAAAGACTGCGATGGAGCTCCGTGTGCGACGGCAAACTGGCTGACACTGACGGCGGCGGTGCACAAATGCTGCGCAGCTAGCGCCATTCGACGGCCAACACCGCGGTTCCTGGTGTGTCCGCTGTGCCGTGAGTGTGATCATTGCTTGTACAGCCCTCTCGCAGTGTCCGGAGCAAGTATGGTGGGTCTGACACACCGGTGTCAATGTGTTCTTTTTTCCTTTTCCAGGAGTGTATTAATCCTCTGTTGGGTTCAAAGTATTTCATTTTTAATCGTTACGTAATGTTTGGAATAACTTCGTATGTCCTACGCCCTGTTTCATCTGTCTCCCATAGTTCTTTCCATAGTTATACATCTACATTTATACTCCGCAAGCCACTCAACGGTGTGTGGCGGAGGGCACTTTACGTGCCACTGTCATTACCTCCCATTTCTGTCCCAGTAGCGTATGGTTCGCGGGAAGAACGACTGCCTGAAAGCCTCCGTGCGCGCTCGAATCTCTCTAATTTTACGTTCTTGATCTCCTCGGGAGGTATAAGTAGGGGGAAGCAATGTATTCGATACCTCATCCAGAAACGCACCCTCTCGAAACCTGGCGAGCAAGCTACACCGCGATGCAGGGCGCCTCTCTTGCAGAGTCTGCCACTTGAGTTTGCTAAACATCTCCGTAACGCTATCACGGTTACCAAATAACCCTGTGACGAAACGCGCCGCTCTTCTTTGGATCTTCTCTATCTCCTCTGTCAACCCGATCTGGTGCGGATCCCACACTGATGAGCAATACTCAAGTAGAGGTCGAACGAGTGTTTTGTAAGCCACCTCCTTTGTTGATGGACTACATTTTCTAAGGACTCTCCCAATGAATCTCAACCTGGTACCCGCCTTACCAACAATTAATTTTATATGACCATTCCACTTCAAATCGTTTCGCACGCATACTCCCAGATATTTTACAGAAGTAACTGCTACCAGTGTTTGTTTCGCTATCATATAATCATACAATAAAGGACCCTTCTTTCTATGTATTCGCAATACATTACGTTTGTCTATGTTAAGGGTCAGTTGCCACTCCCTGCACCAAGTGCCTATCAGCTGCAGATCTTCCTGCATTTCGCGACAATTTTCTAATGCTGCAACTTCTCTGTATACCACAGCATCATCCGCGAAAAGCCGCATGGAACTTCCGACACTATCTACTAGGTCATTTATATATATTGTGTTCACCCCTTTGCCGAATCTCACCCTTGTCCCTGGCCTCAATGCCTAAAATCTCTCCTATCTTCGTAACATTTCCTTTCTTAACCCAGAACCACGCAGCCTGCTCTCTAATTTTGGTGTCCAAGGGGCAGAGCCCCATTATGACTAGTAGTGCGGCCCCTGGTGATGTTCTGTAAGCCCCCACAGATCTGTGTATCATGCTTCTCTGGACTCTCCTCACTGTCATGGC